>NW_025219980.1:59660-62525 GCF_014825855.1 Bombus pyrosoma | reverse complement strand
TGTAACGTATAACGTTGTGTAGTACAACGTTATAACGTATAACGTTATATGGCAATACGTTATAACGTATACCGCTACGTAGCTTTACGATATAACGTATAACGTTATGTAGCATTACGTTATACCGTATATCGTTATGTTGCTTTACGTTATAACGTATAACGTTATATGGTAATACGTTATAACGTATAACGTTATGAAGTATAACGTTATAACGTATAACGCTATGTAGTATTTCGTTGTAACGTATAACGTTATATGGTAATACGTTATAACGTATAACGTTATGTAGTATTACGATATAACGTATAACGTTATGTAGTATAACGTTATAACGTATAACGTTATGTAGCATTACGTTATAACGTATAACGCTATGTAGCTTTACGTTATAACGTATAACGTTATGTAGTATAACGTTATAACGTATAACGTTGGGTAGTATTACGTTATAGCGTATAACGTTATATAGTAATACATTATAACGTATACCGCTACGTAGGTTTACATATAACGTATGACGTTATGTAGTATTTCGATATAGCGTATAACGTTATGTAGCATTAGGTTATAACTTATAACGTTATGTAGCATTAGGTTATAACGTACAACGTTATGTAGCATTACGTTATAACGTATAACGTTATGTAGAATTACGTTAGAGCGTATAACGTTATGTATCATTACGATATAGCGTATAACGTTATGTAGCTTTACGATATAACGTATAAAGTTATGTCGCATTACGGTATAACGTATAACGTTATGTAGTATTACGTTATATCGTATAACGTTATATGGTAATACGATATAACGTATAACGTAACGTAGTTTTACGATATTACGTATAACGTTATGTAGCTGTACGATATATCGTATAACGTTATGTAGTGTTACGATATATCGCATAACGTTATGTAGTATTGCGATATAACGTATAACGTTATGTAGTATTACGTTATATCGTATAATGTTATATGGTAATACATTATAACGTATAACGTTATGTAGTATTACGATATAACGTATAACGTTATGTAGTATTACGTTATAACGTATAACGTTATGCAGCTTCACGACATAACATATAACGTTATGTAGCATTACGTTATAACGTATAACGTTATGTTTTATAACGTTATAACGTATAACGTTATGGAGCATTACGTTATAACGTATAACCTTATGTAGTATAACGTTATAACGTATAACGTTATGTAGCATTCCGATATAATGTATAACGTTATGTAGCATTACGCTATAACGTATAACGTTATGTAGTATAACGTTATAACGTATAACGTTATGTAGCATTACGTTATAACGTATAACCATATGTAGTATAACGTTATAACGTATAACGTTATGTAGTATTACGATATGGCGTATAACGTTATGTAGCATTACGATACAACGTATAACGTTATGTAGCATTACGATATAACGTATAACGTTATGTAGTATTACGTTATATCGTATAACGTTATGTAGCATTACGTTATAACGTATAACGTTATGTAGCTTTACGTTATAACGTATAACGTTATGTAGTATTACGTTATAACGGATAACGTTATGTAGCATTACCTTCTAACGTATAACGTTATGTAGCATTACGTTATAATGTGTAACGTTGTGTAGTATTACATTATTACGTATAACGTTACGTAGCATTGCGTTCTAACGTATAACGTTATGTAGCATTAGGTTATAACGTATAACGTTATGTAGCATTACGTTATAACGTATAACGTTTTGTAGAATTACGTTAGAGCGTATAACGTTATGTATCATTACGATATAACGTATAACGTTATGTAGCTTTACGTTATAACGTATAACGTTATATGGTAATACGTTATAACGTATAGAGTGATGAAGCATTACGTTATAATGTATAACGTTATGTAGTATTACATTATAACGTATAACGTTATGTAGCATTAGGTTATAACGTATAACGTTATGTAGCATTACGTTATAACGTATAACGTTATGTAGAATTACGTTGGAGCGTATAACGTTATGTAGCATTACGTTATAACGTATAACGTTATATGGTAATACGTTATAACGTATAACGTTATATAGTATTAGGATATAACGTATAACGTTATGTAGTATTACGTTATAGCGTATAACGTTATGAGGCTTTACGATATAACGTATAACGTTATGTAGCATTACGTCATAATGTATAACGTCATGTAGTATTACGTTATAACGTATAACGTTATGTAGCATTACGTTATAACGTATAACGTTATGTAGCTTTACGATATAACGTATAACGTTATGTAGCATTACGTCATAATGTATATCGTCATGTAGCATTACGTTATAACGTATAACGTTATATGGTAATACGTTATAACGTCTAACGTTATGTAGTATTACGTTATATCGTATAACGTTATATGGTAAATCGTTATACCGTATAACGTTATGGAGCATTACGTTATAACGTATAACGTTATGTAGCTTTACATTATAGCGTATAACGTTATATGGTAACACGTTATAACGTATAACGTTATGTAGCAATACGTTATACCGTATATCGTTATGTTGCTTTACGTTATAACGTATAACGTTATATGGTAATACGTTATAACGTATAACGTTATGTAGTATTAGGATATAACGTATAACGTTATGTAGTATTGCGTTATAGCGTATAACGTTATGCAGCTTTACGATATAACGTATAACGTTATGTAGCATTACGTCATAATGTATAACGTCATGTAGTATTACGTTATAACGTATAACGTTATGTAGCATTACGTTATAACGTATAACGTTATGTAGCTTTACGATATAACGTATAACGTTATGTAGCATTACGTTATAACGTATAACATT
>NW_025219980.1:56325-59160 GCF_014825855.1 Bombus pyrosoma | reverse complement strand
TATAACGTATAACGTTATGTAGCATTAGGTTATAACGTATAACGTTATGTACTATTATGTTATAACGCATAACGTTATGTACTATTACGTTATAGCGTATACCGTTATGTAGTATAACGATAAATCGTATGACGCTGTGTAGTATAACGATATAACGTTTAACGTTATGTAGAATAACGATATAACGTACAACGTTATGCAGTATTACGATATAACGTATAACGTAATGTAGCATTATGTTATAACGTATAACGTTATGTACTATTGTGTTATAACGTATAACGTTATGTAGTATTACGATATAACGTATAACGTTATGTAGCATTAGGTTATAACGTATAACGTTATGTACTATTGTGTTATAACGTATAACGTTATGAACTATTATGATATAACGTATAACGTTATGTACTATTACGTTATAGCGTATAACGTTATGTAGTATAACGATAAGACGTATAACGTTATGTAGTATTACGATGTAACGTATAACGTTTTGTAGCATTAGGTTATAACGTATAATGTTATGTACTAATGTGTTATAACGTATAACGTTATGTAGTATTACGATATAACGTATAACGTTATGTAGCATTAGGTTATAACGTATAGCGTTATGTACTATTGTGCTATAACTTATGACGTTATGCACTATTATGATATAACGTATAACGTTATGTAGTATTACGATAAAACGTATAACGTTATATAGTATAACGATATAACGTATAACGTTATGTAGTGTTACGATATAACGTATAACGTTATGTAGCATTAGGTTATAACGTATAACGTTATGTACTACTATGTTATAACGTATAACGTTATGTACTATTACGTTATAGCGTATAACGTTATGTAGTATAACGATAAAACGTATGACGTTATGTAGTATAACGATAAAACGTATAACGTTATATAGTATATCGATATAACGTATAACGTTATGTAGAATTAGGTTGTAACGTATAACGTTATGTACTATTGTGTTATAACGTATAACGTTATGTAGTATCACGATATAACGTATAACGTTTTGTAGCATTATGTTACTACGTATAACGTTATGTACTATTGTGTTATAACGTATAACGTTATGTAGTATTACGATATAACGTATAACGTTATGTACTATTATGTTATAACGTATAACATTATGTAGTAATACGATATAACGTATAACGTTATGTACTATTGTGTTATAACGTATAACGTTGTGTAGTATTACGATATAACGTATAACGTTATGTAGCATTAGGTTATAACATATAACGTTATGTACTGTTGTGTTATAACGTATAACGTTATGTACTATTACGTTATAGCGTATAACGTTATGTAGTATAACGATAAGACGTATAACGCTATATAGTATAACGATATAACGTATAACGTTATGTAGTATTACGATATAACGTATAACGTTATGTAGAATTAGGTTGTAACGTATAACGTTATGTACTATTGTGTTATAACGTATATCGTTATGTAATATAACGATATAACGTATAACGTTATGTAGAATTAGGTTATAACGTATAACGTTATGTACTACCTTGTTATAACGTAAAACGTTATGTACTATTACGTTATTGCGTATAACGTTATGTAGTATAACGATAAGACGTATAACGCTATATAGTATAACGATATAACGTATAACGTTATGTAGTATTACGATATAACGTATAACGTTATGTAGAATTAGGTTGTAACGTATAACGTTATGTACTATTATGTTATAACGTATAACGTTATGTACTATTACGTTATTGCGTATAACGTTATGTAGTATAACGATAAAACGTATAACGTTATATAGTATATCGATATAACGTATAACGTTATGTAGTATTACGATATAACGTATAACGTTTTGTAGCATTAGGTTATAACGTATAACGTTATGTACTATTGTGTTATAACGTATAATGTTGTGTAGTATTACGATATAACGTATAACGTTATGTAGCATTAGGTTATAACATATAACGTTATGTTCTGTTGTGTTATAACGTATAACGTTATGTACTATTATGTTATAACGTATAACGTTATGTACTATTACGTTATAGCGTATAACGTTATGTAGTATAACGATAAAACGTATAACGTTATATAGTATATCGATATAACGTATAACGTTATGTAGTATTACGATATAACGTATAACGTTATGTAGCATTAGGTTATAACGTATAACGTTATGTACTATTGTGTTATAACGTATATCGTTATGTAGTATCACGATATAATGTATAACGTTATGTAGTATAACGATATAACGTAAAGCGTTATGTAGTATTACGATATAACGTATAACGTAATGTAGCATTATGCTATAACGTATATCGTTATGTAATATAACGATATAACGTATAACGTTATGTAGCATTAGGTTATAACGTATTACGTTATGTACTATTATGTTACAACTTGTAACGTTATGTACTATTACGTTATAGCGTATAACGTTATGTAGTATAGCGATAAAACGTATAACGTAATATAGTACAACGATATAACGTACAACGTTATGTGGTATTACGATATAACGTATAACGTTATTTTGCATTAGGTTATAACGTATAACGTTATGTACTATTGTGTTATAACGTTTATCGTTATGTAGTATAACGATATAACGTATATGGATATGTAGCATTAGGTTATAACGTATAACGTTATGTACTACTTTGTTATAACGTACAACGTTATGTACTATTACGTTATAGCGTATAACGTTATGTAGTATTACGATATAACGCATAACGTTATGTAGCATTAGGATATAACGTATAACGTTATGTACTATTATGTTACAACGTATAACGT
>NW_025219980.1:52994-55825 GCF_014825855.1 Bombus pyrosoma | reverse complement strand
ATGCTATATAACGTTATACGTTATATCGCAATGCTACATAACGTTGCACGTTATACCTTAATACTACATAACGATATATGTCATAACGTATTACCATATATCGTTATACGTTATAACGTAACACTACATAACTTTATACGTTATAACGTAATGCTACATAACGTTACACGTTATACCTGAATACTACATAACGATATATATCATAACGTATTACCATATAACGTTATACGTTATAAAGTAACACTACATAACGTTATACGTTATAACGTAATGCTATATAACGTTATACGTTATAACCTAACACTGCATAACGTTATACGTTATACCGTAATACTACATAACGCTATACGTCATAACGTATTACCATATAACGTTACACGTTATATGGTAATGCTACATTTCGTTATACGTTATACCGTAATGCTACATAACGTTATACGTTATACCGTAATGCTACATAACGTTATACGTTACATCGTAATACTACATAACGTTATACGTTATAACGTATTACCATATACCGTTATACGTTATATCGTAATGCCACAAATCGATACACGTTATATCTTAATACTACATAACGATATATGTCAAAGCGTATTACCATATAGCGATATACGTTATAACGCAATACTGCATAACGTTATACGTTATAACGTAATGCTATATAACGTTATACGTTATATCGTAATGCTACATAACGTTATACGTTACATCGTAATACTACATAAAGTTATACGTTATATCGTAATACTACATATCGTTATACTTTATAACGTAACACTACATAACGTTATACGTTATAACGTAATGCTACATAACGTTATGCGTCATAACGTATTACCACATAACGTTATACGTTATCAGGTAATGCTATATAACATTATACGTTATACCGTAATGCTACATAACGTTATACGTTATACCATAATACTACATAACGTTATACGTCATAACGTATTACCGTATAACGTTATACGTTATCAGGTAATGCTATATAACGTTATACGTTATATCGTAATGCTACATAACGTTATACGTTATACCGTAATGCTACATAACGTTATACGTTACATCATAATACTACATGACGTTATACGTTATAACGTATTACCATACATCGTTATACGTTATAACGTAACACTACATAGCTTTATACGTTATAACGTAATGCTACATAACGTTATACGTTATACCGTAATACTACATAACGTTATGCGTCATAACGTATTACCACATAACGTTATACGTTATCAGGTAATGCTATATAACTTTATACGTTATAACGTAATGCTACATAACGTTACACGTTATACCGTAATGCTACATAACGCTATACGTCATAACGTATTACCATATAACGTTATACGTTACATCGTAATACTACATGACGTTATACGTTATAACGTAATGCTATATAACGCTATACGTTATATCGTAATGCCACAAATCGATACACGTTATATCTTAATACTACATAACGATATATGTCAAAGCGAATTACCATATAGCGATATACGTTATAACGCAATATTGCATAACGTTATACGTTATAACGTAATGCTACATAACGTTATACGTTATAACCTAACACTACATAACGTTATACGTTATACCGTAATACTACATAACGCTATACGTCATAACGTATTACCATATAACGTTATACGTTATATCGTAATGCTACATTACGTTATACGTTATACCGTAATGCTACATAACGTTATACGTTATACCGTAATGCTACATAACGTTATACGTTATACCGTAATGCTACATAACGTTATACGTTACATCGTAATACTACATAACGTTATACGTTATAACGTATTACCATATACCGTTATACGTTATAACGTAATACTACATAAACCTATACGTTATAACGTAATGATATATAACGTTATACGTTATATCGTAATGCTACATTACGTTATACGTTACATCGTAATACTACATAAAGTTATACGTTATATCGTAATACTACATACCGTTATACTTTATAACGTAATACTACATTACGTTATACGTTATAAGGTAATGCTACATAACGTTATACGTTATAACGTAATGCTACATAACGTTACTCGTTATAACGTATTACCATACATCGTTATACGTTATAACGAAACACTACATATCTTTATACGTTATAACGTAATGCTACATAACGTTATACGTTATACCGTAATACTACATAACGTTATGCGTCATAACGTATTACCACATAACGTTATACGTTATAACGTAATGCTATATAACATTATACGTTATACGGTAATGCTACATAACGTTACACGTTATACCTTAATACTACATAACGATATATGTCATAACGTATTACGATATATCGTTATACGTTATAACGTAACACAACATAACTTTATACGTTATAACGTAATGCTACATAACGTTACACGTTATACCTGAATACTACAAAACGATATATGTCATAACGTATTACCATATAACGTTATACGTTATAAAGTAACACTACATAACGTTATACGTTATAACGTAATGCTACATAACGTTATACGTTATATCGTAATGCTACATAACGTTATACGTTATACCGTAATGCTACATAACGTTATACGTTATACCGTAATGCTACATAACGTTATACGTTACATCGTAATACTACATAACGTTATACGTTATAACGTATTACCATATACCGTTATACGTTATAACGTAATGCTACATAACGTTATACGTTATACCGTAATGCTACATAACGTTATACGTTATACCATAATACTACATAACGTTATACGTCATAACGTATTACCGTATAACGTTATACGTTATCAGGTAATGCTATATAA
>NW_025219980.1:49673-52494 GCF_014825855.1 Bombus pyrosoma | reverse complement strand
TAAATAATGTTATACGTTATTACATATTACTACATAACGTTATACGTTATAACTTAACACTATATAACGTTATACGTTATATGGTAATGCTATATAACGTTATACGTTATAACGTAATACTACATAACGTTATACGTTATAAGCTAATAGTATATAACGTTATACGTTATAATGTAACACTACATAAAGTAATACGATAAGATGTTATACCACATAACGATATACGTGATAACGTAATACCATATAACGTTATACGTTATAAGCTAATACTATATAGCGTCATACGTTATAATGTAATACTATATAACGTTATACGTTATTTCATAATACTAAATAATGTTATAGGTTATTACATAATACTACATAACGTAATACGTTACATCGTAATAACACATAACGTTATACGTTATAAGCTAATAGTATATAACGTTATACGTTATAATGTAATACTACATAACGTAATACGTTATATCGTAGTAACACCAAACGTTATACGTTATAAGCTAATAGTATATAACGTTATACGTTATAACGTAATGCTACATAACGTTATACGTTATAAGCTAATAGTATATAACGTTATACGTTATAATTTAATACTACATAACGTAATACGTTATATCGTAATACCCCATACCGTTATACGTTATAATGTAATGCTATATAACGTTATACGATATAACGTAATACTATATAATGTTATACGTCATAGGCTAATAGTATATAACGTTATACGTTATAATGTAATACTACATAAAGTAATACGATATGTCGTAATACCACATGACGTTATACGTTATAACGTAATGCTATATAACGTTATACGTTATAACGTAATACTAAATAACGTTATACGTTATCAGCTAATAGTATATAACGTTATACGTTATAATGTAATACTACATAACGTAATATGTTATATCGTAATAACACATAACGTTATACTATATAACGCAATGCTTCATAACTTTATACGTTATAAGCTAATACTATATAACGTTATACGTTATAATGTAATACTACATAAGGTAATACGTTATAAAGTAATACCACATGACGTTATACGTTATAACGTAATGCTATATAACGTTATACGTTACAACGTAATACTACATAACGTAATACGTTACATCGTAATACCACATACCGTTGTCCGTTATGACGTAATGCTATATAACGTTATACGTTATAACGTAATACTATATAATGTTATACGTCATACGCTAATAGTATATAACGTTATACATTCTAATGTAATACTACATAATGTAATACGTTATATCGCAATACCACATAACGCTATACTTTATAACGTAATGCTATATAACGTTATACGCTATAACGTAATACTATATAATGTTATACGTCATAAGCTAATAGTATATAACGTTATACGTTATAATGTAATACTACATAAAGTAATACGATATGTCGTAATACCACATGACGTTATACGTTATAACGTAATACCATAAAACATTATACGTTATAAGCTAAGAGCATATAGCGTCATACGTTATAATGTAATACTATATAACGTTATACGTGATTGCATAATACTAAGTAATGTTATACGTTATTACATAATACTACATAACGTTATACGTTATAACGTAATGCTATATAACGTTATACGTTATAACGTAGTACTACATAACGTTATACGTTATAAGCTAATAGTATATAACGTTATACGTTATAATGTAATACTACATAACGTAATACGTTATATCGTAATAACACATAACGCTATACGTTATAACGTAATGCTATATATCGTTATACGTTATAACGCAATGCTACATAACGTTATACGTTATAAGCTAATAGTATATAACGTTATACGTTATAATGTAATACTACATAACGTAATACGTTATATCGTAATACCACATAACGTTGTACGTTATAACGTAATGCTATATAACGTTATACGATATAAAGTAATGCTACATAACGTTATACGTTATAAGCTAATAGTATATAACGTTATACGTTATAATGTAATACTACATAATGTAATACGATATGTCGTAATACCACGTAACGTTATACTTTATAACGTAATGCTATATAACATTATACGCTATAGCGTAATACTATATAATGTTATACGTCATAAGTCAATAGTATATAACGTTATACGTTATAATGTAATACTACATAAAGTAATACGATATGTCGTAATACCACATGACGTTATACGTTATAACGTAATACCATATAACATTATACGTTATAAGCTAATAGCATATAGCGCCATACGTTATAATGTAATACTATATAACGTTATACGTGATTACATATTACTAAATAATGTTATACGTTATTACATAATCCTACATAACGTTATACGTTATAACGTAATGCTATATAACGTTATACGTTATAACGTAATACTACATAACGTAATACGTTATATCGTAATACCACATAACGTTGTACGTTATAACGTAATGCTATATATCGTTATACGTTATAACGCAATGCTACATAACGTTATACGTTATAAGCTAATAGTATATAACGTTATACGTTATAATGTAATACTACATAACGTAATACGTTATATCGTAATACCACATAACGTTGTACGTTATAACGTAATGCTATATATCGTTGTACGTTATAACGCAATGCTACATAACGTTATACGTTATAAGCTAATAGTATATAACGTTATACGTTATAATGTAATACTACATAACGTAATACGTTATATCGTAATAGCACATAACGTTATACGTTATAACGTAATGCTATATAACGTTATACGTTATAACGTAATACTATATAATGTTATACGTCATAAGCCTATAGT
>NW_025219980.1:46389-49173 GCF_014825855.1 Bombus pyrosoma | reverse complement strand
GTATAACGTTATGTAGTAATATGTTACAACGTATAACCTTATAACGTAATATGCTATAACGTATGGCGATATGTAGTATTACTTTATAACGCATAACTTTATGTAGCATTACATTACAGCGTATAACTTTATGTAGCATTATGTTATAGCGTTTAACGTCATGTTATATTACGTTATATCGTATAACGTTATGTAGTACCACGTAACAACGTACAACGCTATATAGTATTACGATATAACGTATAACGTTACGTAGTATTACGTTATAACGTATAACGTTATATACTATTACGATATAACGTATAACGTTATAACGTACTACGCTATAACACATAGCGATATGTAGTATTACGTTATAACGTATACCGTTATGTAGAACTACATTATAACGTATAACGTTATATAGTAATACGATATAGCGTATAACGTTATGTAGTATTACGTTATAACGTATAACTTCAGGTATTGTTACGTTATAACGTATAACGTTATATGGTATTACGATATAACGTATAACGATATGTAGTATTACGATAGAACGTATAACGTTATGTAGAATTACGATACAACGTATAACGTTATGTAGCATTACGATATAACGTATAAGGATATGCAGAATTACGTTGCAACGTATAACGTTATATAGTATTACGATATAACGTATAGCGCTATGTAGCATTACGTTATAGTGTATAACGTTATGTAGTATTACGTAATAACGTATAACTTTAGGTAGTGTTACGTTATAACGTATAACGTTATATGGTATTACGATATAACGTATAACGATATTTAGTATTACGATAGAACGTATAACGTTATGTAGTATTACGTTATAACGTATAACATTATGTAGCATTACGATATAAAGTATAACGTTATAAGGCACTACGCTATAACGTATAACGTTATGTAGTATTACGTTGTAACGTATAACGTTATAAGGTATTGCGATATAACGTATAACGATATGTATTATTACGATATAACGTATAACGATATGTTGTAATGCGATACAACGTATAACGTTATGTAGCATTATGATATAACGTATAAGGTTATGTAGTATTACGTTACAACGTATAACGTTATATAGTATTACGTTATAACGTATAACGTTTTATAGCAATACGATATAACGTATAACGTTATATGGTACTACGCTATAACGTATAGCGATATGTAGCATTACATTATAGCGTATAACTTTATGTAGCATTACGTTATAGCGTTTAACTTCATGTTATATTACGATATATCGTATAATGTTATGTAGTACTACGTAAAAACGTATAACGTTATATGGTATTACGATATAACGTACAACGATATGTAGTATTACGATATAACGTATGACGATATGTAGTACTACGATATAACGATTAACATTATGTAGTGTTACGTTATAACATATAACGATATGTAGTGTTACGTTATAACGTACAACGTCATATAGTAATACGATATAATGTATAAAGTTATGTCGTAATATGTTACAACGTATAACGTTATGTAGAATTTTGTTGTAACGTATAACGTTATATAGTAATACGATATAACGTATAACATTATATACTATTGCGATATAACGTATAACGTTATAAGGTATTACGATATAACGTATAACGGTATGTAGCATTACGATATAACGTATAATGTTATGTAGTATTACGTTGTAACGTATAACGTTATAAGGTATTACGATATAACGTATAACGATATGTAGTATTACGATATAACGTATAACGTTATATAGTCTTACGTTATACCGTAAACGTTATGTAAAATTACGTTATAACGTATATCGTTATATAGTAATACGTTATAACATATAACGTTATATAGTGATACGATATAACGTATAACGTTATATAGTAATACGATATAACGTATAACGTTATGTAGTAATATGTTACAACGTATAACCTTATAACGTAATATGTTATAACGTATGGCGATATGTAGTATTACTTTATAACGCATAACTTTATGTAGCATTATATTATAGCGTATAACTTTATGTAGCATTATGTTATAGCGTTTAACGTCATGTTATATTACGTTATATCGTATAACGTTATGTAGTACTACGTAACAACGTACAACGCTATATAGTAATACGATATAACGTATAACGTTATATGGTATTTCGATATAACGTACAACGATATGTAGTATTACGATATAACGTATAGCGCTATGTAGCGTTACGATATAGCGTATAACGTTATGTAGTATTACATTGTAACGTATAACGTTATAAGGTATTACGATATAACGTACAAAGATATGTAGTATTGCGATATAACGTATAACGTTATATAGTATTACGTTATAACGTATAACGTTATGTAGTATTATGTTATAACGTATAACGTTATATAGTAATACGATATAGCGTATAACGTTATATACTATTACGATATAACGTATAATGTTATATGGTATTACGATATAACGTATAACGATATGTAGTATTACGATATCACGTATAACGTTATATAGTATTACGTTATAACGTATAACGTTATGTAGAATTACGTTATAACGTATAACGTTATATAGTAATACGTTATAACGTATATCGTTATATAGTAATACGATATAACGTATAACGTTATATAGTATTACGTCATAACGCATAACGTTATGTAGCATTGCGTTATAGCGTATAACGTTATGTAGCATTACGCTATAACGAATCACGTTATGTAGCATTACGATATAACGTATAACGTTATGTAGTGTTTCGTTAAAACGTATAAAGTTATATACTATTATGAT
>NW_025219980.1:43141-45889 GCF_014825855.1 Bombus pyrosoma | reverse complement strand
TATTACGATATAACGTATAACGTTATGTGGTATTACGATATAACGTATGACGTTATGTAGTATAATGATATAACGTATAACTTTATATGGTATTACGATATAACGTATAACGTTATATGGTATTACAATATAACCTATAACGTTATGTAGTATTACGGAATAGCGTATAACGTTGTATAGTATAACATCATAAGGTATAGTGTTATGCAGTATTACGATATAACGTATAACCTTATGTGGTATTACGATATAACGTATAACGTTATATAGTATTACGTGATAACGTATAACGTTATGTGGTAATACGATATAACGTATCACGTTATGTAGTATTACGATATAACGTATAACGTTATGTAGTACTACGATATAACGTATGAAGTTATGTGGTATTAAGATATAACGTATAACGTTATTTGGTATTACGATATAACGTATAACGTTATGTGGTATTACGATATAACGTATGACGATATGTAGTATAATGATATAACGTATAACTTTATGTGGTATTACGATATAACGTATAACGTTATATGGTATTACAATATAACCTATAACGTTATGTAGTATTACGGAATAACGTATAACGTTGTATAGTATAACATCATAAGGTATAATGTTATGCAGTATTACGATATTACGTATAACGTTATGTAGTACTACGATATAACGTATGACGTTATGTACTATTAAGATATGACGTATAACGTTATATGGTATTACATAATCCGGTATAACGATATATGGTATTACGACATAACGTATAACGTTATAAGGCATTATGTTACAACGTATAACGTTAAGTAGTATTACGATATAACCTATAACGTTATGTAGTATTACGTTATAACGTATAACGTTATGTAGTACTACGATATAACGTATGACGTTATGTACTATTATGTTATGACGTATAACGTTATACGAAATTACGATATAACGTATAACGTTATCCTAGTATTACGATATAACGTATAACATTATACGGTATTACGATATAACGTATAGCGTTATGTTTTACTACGATATAACGTATAACGTTACATGGTATTACGATACAACGTATAACGTCATGTAATATTACGGTATTACGTATAACAGTGTATGGTATTACGATATATCGTATAACGCTATGTAGTGTCACGATATAACGTATAACGTTATGTGGTATTAGGATATAACGTATAACGTTATACGGTATTACGATATCACGTATAACGGTATACGGTATTACGTTATATCGTATAACGTTATGTAGTGTTACGATATAACGTACAACGTTATGTGATATTACGGTATAAGGTAACGTTATGTAGTGTTACGATATAACATATGACGTTATGTACTATTAAGATATGACGTATAACGTTATACGAAATTACGATATAACGTATAACGTTACATGGTATTACGATACAACGTATAACGTTATGTAATATTACGGTATTAAGTATAACGGTATACGGTATTACGTTATATCGTATAACGTTATGTAGTGTTACGATATAACGTATAACGTTATGTGGTATTACGGTATAACGTATAACGTTATGTAGTACTACGATATGACGTATAACGTTATACGGTATTACAATATAACGTATAACGTTATGTAGTATTACGATATAACGTATAACGCTACATAGTATTACGTTATAACGCATAACGTTATGTAATATTACGATATTACTTATAACGGTATACGGTATTAAGTTATATCGTATAACGTTATTCCAGTATTACGATATAACGTATAACCTTATACGGTATTACGGTATAAGGTATATCGTTATGTAGTATCACGATATAACGTATAACGTTATGTGGTATTAAGATATAACGTATAACCTTATATGGTATTACGATATAACGTATAACGTTATGTGGTATTAAGATATAACGTACAACGTTATTTGGTATTACGATATAACGTATAATGTTATGTGGTATTACGATATAACGTATGACGTCATATAGTATTATGTTATAACGTATAACGTTATGTGGTATTACGATATAACGTTTAACGTTATGTAGTATGACGATATAACGTATAAATTTATATGGTATTACGATATAACGTATAACGTTATATGGTATTACAATATAACCTATAACGTTATGCAGTATTACGGTATAACGTATAACGTTATATAGTATAACATCATATCGTATGAGGTTATGTAGTATTACGATATAACGTATAACGTTATGTAGTATTACGATATAACGTATGACGTTATGTACTATTAAGATATGACGTATAACATTATACGAAATTACGATATAACGTATAACGTTATCCTAGTATTACGATATAACGTATAACGTTATACGGTATTACGAAATAACGTATATCGTTATGTAGTATTACGATATAATGTATAACATTACATGGTATTACGATACAACGTATAACGTTATGTAATATTATGGTATTCAGTATAAGGGTATACGGTATTACGTTATATCGTATGACGTTATGTAGTGTTACGATATAACGTATAACGTTATGTGGTATTAAGATATAACGTATAACGTTATGCAGTATTACGATATAACGTATGACGTTATGTACTATTAAGATATGACGTATAACGTTATACGAAATTACGATATAACGTATATCGTAATGCAGTAATACGATATAACGTATAACGTTATGTGGTATTAAGATATGACGTATAACCTTATACGGTATTGCGATATAACGTATAACGTTATATGGTATTACGATATAACGTA
>NW_025219980.1:39913-42641 GCF_014825855.1 Bombus pyrosoma | reverse complement strand
ATAACGTAATAACATATATCGTTATACGTTATATCGTAATACTTTATAACGTTATACGTTATATCGTAATACCATATAACATTATACATTATATCGTAATATTATATAACGTTATACGTTATATCCTAATACTATATAAGGTTATACGTTATAACGTATTAACATATATCGTGATACGTTATATCGTAATACTTTATAAAGTTATACGTTATATCGTAATGCCATATAACGTTATACGTTATATCGTAATACTAAATAACGTTATACGTTATATCGTAATACTAAATAACGTTATACGTTATATCGTAAAATCGTATAACGTTATACGTTATATCGTAATACTATATAACGTTATACTATATATCATAATACGATATAACGTTATACTATATATCATAATACTATATATCGTTATACGTTATATCGTAATACTATATAACGTTATACGTTATATCCTAATACTATATAACGTTATTGATTACAACGTAATTCCACATATCGCTATACGTTATATCGTAATACTATATATCACTATACGTTATATCATAATACTATATAACGTTATACGTTATATCGTAATACTATATAACGTCATACGTTATAACGTAATACCATATAACGTTATACGCAACATCATAATACTATATAACGTTATCCGTAATATCGTAATACTATATAACGTTATACGTTATATAATACTATATAACGTAATACCGCATATCGTTATACGTTATATCGTAATACCATGTAACCTTATTGATTACAACGTAATACCACATATCGTTATACGTTGTATCGTAATAACATATAACGTTATACGTTATACCATAATAATATATAACGTTATACGTTATATGGTAATAATATATAACGATATACGTTATATCGTAATACCACATATCGTAATACGTTATATCGTAATACCATATAACGTTATACGTTTTATCGTAATACCATATAACGTTATAAGTGATATCGTAATACTATATAACGTAATACGTTATATCGTAACACCACACAACGTTATACGTTATATCATAATACTATATAACGTTATACGTTATATCGTAATACTATATAACGTTATACGTTATATCGTAATACCATATAACGTTATACGTTATATCGTAATACCATATAACTTTATACGTTATATCATAATACTACTTAACGTTATACGTTATAACGTAATACCACATATCGTTATACGTTATATCGTAATACCATATAACGTTTTCCGTTATATCGTAATGCCATATAATGCTATATGTTATATCGTATTACCATATAACGTTATACGTTATATCGTAATACCATGTAACGTTATACGTTATATCGTAATACTATATAACGTTATACATTATATCGTAATGCCATATAACGTTATACGTTATATCGTAAAACAGTATAACGTTATACGTTATATCGTAATACTATATAACGTTATACTATATATCATAATACGATATAGCGTTATACTATATATCATAATACTATATAACGTTTTACGTTATATCGTAATACTATATAACGTTATACGTTATATCCTAATACTATATAACGTTATACGTTATAACGTAATAACATATATCTTGATACGTTATATCGTAATACTTTATAACGTTATACGTTATATCGTAATGCCATATAACGTTATACGTTATATCGTAAAACAGTATAACGTTATACGTTATAGCGTAATACTATATAACGTTATACTATATATCATAATACGATATAACGTTATACTATATATCATAATACTATATAACGTTATACGTTATGTCGTAATACTATATAACATTATACGTTATATCCTAATACTATATAACGTTATTGATTACAACGTAATACCACATATCGCTATACGTTATATCGTAATACCATATATCGCTATACGTTATATCATACTACTATATAACGTTATACGTTATATCGTAATACTATATAACGTCATGCGTTATAACGTAATACCATATAAAGTTATACGCAATATCATAATACTATATAACGTTATACGTCATATCGTAATACTATATAACGTTATACTATATATCATAATACTATATAACGTTTTACGTTACATCGTAATACTATATAACGTTATACGTTATAACGTAATACCATATAACGTTATTAATTACAACGTAATACCATATAACGTTATACGTTATATCGTAATACCATATAACTTTATACGTTATATCATAGTACTACTTAACGTTATACGTTATAACGTAATAACATATAGCTTGATACGTTATATCGTAATACTTTATAACGTTATACGTTATATCGTAATGCCATATAACGTTATACGTTATATCGTAATACTATATAACGTTATACGTTATATCGTAATACTATATAACGTTATACGTTATATCGTAAAACCGTATAACGTTATACGTTATATCGTAATACTATATAACGTTTTACATTATATCGTAATATTATATAACGTTATACGTCATATCGTAATACTATATAACGTTATACTATATATCGTAATACGATATAACGTTATACTATATATCATAATACTATATAACGTTATACGTTATATCGTAATACTATATAACATTATACGTTATATACTAATACTATATAACGTTATTGATTACAACGTAATACCACATATCGCTATACGTTATATCGTAATACCATATATCGCTATACGTTATATCATAATACTATATAACGTTATACGTTATATCGTAATACTATA
>NW_025219980.1:36690-39413 GCF_014825855.1 Bombus pyrosoma | reverse complement strand
TAACGTTATACGTTATAATGCAATACTATATAACTTAGTACTACATAACGCTATACGTTATAACGTAATACTACATTACGTTATACGATATAACGAAATACTACATAACGTTATACGTTATAACGTATTACCATATAATAACCTTATGTAAATACCATATAAATATAATATACGTTATAACGTTTTACTATATATCGCATTACTATATAACGTCATACGTTATAAAGCAATACTATATAACTTAGTACTACATAACGCTATACGTTATAACGTAATACTACATTACGTTATACGATATAACGAAATGCTACATAACGTTATACGTTATAACGTATTACCATATAAGGATATAAGTTATAACGCAATACTATATCCCGTTATACGTTATAACGTAATGCTACTTAACGTTATACGTTATAACGTAATACTACTGAACGTTATACGTTATAACGTAATAATACACAATGTTATACGTTATAACGTAATACCACATAACATTATACGATATAACGTAATACTACATAACGATATACGTTATAACGAAATACTACTGGACGTTGTTCGTTATAACGTACTACTATATGACGATATACGTTATAAAGTAATACTACATAACGTTGTACGTTATAACGAAATACTACATAACGTTATACAATGTAACGTAATACTACATAACGTTATTCGTTATAACGCATTACTATACAACGATATACGCTATAACGTAATAATACATAATGTTATACGTTATAACGTAATACTATATAACATTGCACGTTATAACGTATCTTTCATATAACGATATACGTTATAACGTATTACCATATAACGATCTACGTTATAACGTATTACCAGATAACGATATACGTTATAACGTTATATTACATAAGGTTATACGTTATAACGTATTACCATAAAACGATATACGTTATAACGTAATAATAAATAATGTTATACGTTATAACGAATTACTACTGAACGTTATACATCATAACGTACTACTATATAACGATGTACGTTGTAACGAACTACTACTGAACGCTATACGTTATAACGTAATACTACTGAACGTTGTTCGTTATAACGTACTAGTATATAACGATATACCTTATAAAATAATACTACATAACGTTGTACGTTATAACGTAATACTACATAACGTTGTGCGATGTAACGTAATACTACATAACGTTATTCGTTATAACGCATTACTATTCAACGATATACGTTATAACGTAATAATACATAATGTTATACGTTATAACGTAAAACTACATAACATTTCACGTTATAACGTATCTTTCATATAACGATATACGTTATAACGTATTACCATATAACGATGTACGTTATAACGTAGTAATACATAACGTTATACGTTATAAAGTAATACTACTGAACGTTGTTCGTTACAAAGTATTACTATATAACGATATACGTTAGAGCGTAATAATACATAATGTTATACATTTTAATGAAATACTACATAACGTCATACGATGTAACGTAATACTACATAACGTTGTTCGTTATAACGTATTTCTATATAACGATATACGTTATAACGTAATGCTATATAACGTTATACGTTATAACGAAATACTACTGAACGTTATGCATCATAACGTACTACTACATAACGATGTACGTTATAACGTAATAATATATAACGATATACGTTGTAACGTATTACCCTATAACGACATACGTTTTAACGTCTTACCATATAACGACATACGTTTTAACGTATTACCATATAACGATATACGTTATAACGTAATATTACATAAGGTTATACGTTATAACGTATTACCATAAAACGATATACGTTATAACGTAATAACACATAATGTTATACGTTATAACGAATTACTACTGAACGTCGTACATCATAACGTACTACTATATAACGATATACGTCATAACGTAATAATACATAATGTTATACATTTTAATGAAATGCTACATAATGTTATACATTTTAATGAAATACTACATAACGTTGTACGATGTAACGTAATACTTCATAACGTTGTCCGTTATAACGTATTACTATATAACGATATACGTTATAACGTAATGCTATATAACGTTATACGTTGTAACGTATTACTATATAACGATATACTTTATAACGTAATACTATATAACGTTATGCGTTGTAACGTATTACCATAAAACGATATACGTTATAACGTAATAACACATAATGTTATACGTTATAACGAATTACTACTGAACGTCGTACATCATAACGTACTACTATATAACGATATACGTTATAACGTAATAATATATAACGATATACGTTGTAACGTATTACCCTATAACGACATACGTTTTAACGTATTACCATATAACGACATACGTTTTAACGTATTACCATATAACGATATACGTTATAACGTAATATTACATAAGGTTATACGTTATAACGTATTACCATAAAACGATATACGTTATAACGTAATAATAAATAATGTTATACGTTATAACGAAATACTACTGAACGTTATACATCATAGCATACTACTATATAACGATGTACGTTGTAAGGAACTACTACTGAACGTTATACGTTATAACGTAATACAACTGAACGTTGTTCGTTATAACGTACTACTATACAACGATATACGTTATAAAGTAATACTACATAACGTTGTACGTTATAACGTAATACTACATAACGTTATACGATGTAACGTAATACTACATAACGTTAT
>NW_025219980.1:33527-36190 GCF_014825855.1 Bombus pyrosoma | reverse complement strand
ACATAACTTTATACGTTATAATATATTATCATATAGCGATATACGTTATATCGTAATACTACATAACGTTATACGTTATATCGTAATACTATATAACGTTAAACGATAAAATGTTATAATTCTTGACGTTATTCGTCATATCGTAATGCTACATAACTTTATACGTTATAACGAAATACTACATAACGTTATACGTTATAACGTAATACTACATAGCGTTATACGTTATAACGTAATACTATATAACGTTATGCGTTCTAACGTAATACTATATAACGTTATACCTTGTGACGAAATGGTACATAACGTTATACGTTATAACGTAATCCTATATAACGTTATAAGTTGTAACGTAATATTACATAACGTTATACGTTATAACGTAATACTACCTCACGTTAGACTTTAAAACGTAATACTATCTAACGTTATACGTTATAACGTAATACTATATAACGTTAGACGTTGTAACGTAACACTACGTAATGTTATACGTTATAACGTAATGCTACAAAACGTTATACGTTATAACGTAATACTACCTGACATTAGACGTTATAACGTATTACTACATAAATGTATACGTTATAACGTATTACCACATAAATGTATACGTTATAACGTAGTACTATATAACATTATACGTTGAAACGTAATACAACATAACGTTATTCGTTATACGTAATTCTATATAACGTTATACGTTCTAACGTAATACTACATAACGTTATAAGTCATACAGTAATATTCCATAACGATATAGGGTATATCGTAATACTATATTACGTTATACGTTAAAACGTAATACTATTTAACGTTATACTTTGTAACCCAACACTACGTAACGTTATACGTTATAACGTAATACTACCTATCGTTATACATTATATCATTACTCTACGTATCATTATACGTTATAACATAATACTACATAACGATATACGTTGTAACGTAACAATACATAACGTTATACATTGTAGCGTAATACTAAATAACGTTATACGTTATAACGTAATACTACCTCACGTTAGACTTTAAAACGTAATACCATATAACGACATACGTTATAACGTAATACTATCCAACGTTATACGTTATACGTTATAACGTAATACTATATAAAATTACACGTTGTAACGTAACACTACATAATGTTATACGTTATAACGTAATACTATAAAACGTTATACGTTATAACGTAATACTACCTGACGTTAGACGTTATAACGTATTACCACATAAATATATACGTTATAACGTAGTACTATATAACGTTATACGTTGTAACGTAAGACTCCATAACGTTATACGGTATAGCGTAATGCTACATAAATTTATACGTTATAATATATTATCATATAACGATATACGTTCTATAGTAATACTATATAACGTTATACGATATAACGTAATACTATCTAACGTTATACGTTATAACGTAATACTACATAACGTTTTACGTTATACCGTAATAGTACATTTCGTTATACGCTATAATATATTTCCATATAACGTTATAAGTTATATCGTAATACTATATAACGTAAAACGATGAAATGTTATAATTTATAACGTTATTCGTCATATCGTAATGCTACATAACGTTATACGTTTTAACGAAATACTACATAACGCTATACGTTATAACGTAATACTACATAACGTTATACGCTACAACGTAATACTACATAACGTTATACAATATAACGCAATGCTACATAACTTTATACGCTATAACGTAATGCTACATAACGTTATACGATATAACGTAATACTACCTGACGTTAGTCGTTATTACGTATTACCACATAAATGTATACGTTATAACGTAGTACTATATAACGTTATACGTTATAACGTAATACTATATAACGGTATACGTTGTAACGTAACACTACATAATGTTATACGTTATAACGTAATGCTACAAAACGTTATACGTTATAACGTAATACTAGCTGGCATTAGACGTTATAACGTATTACCACATAACGTTATACGTTATAACGTATTACTACCTATCGTTATACTTTATATCATTACTCTACGTAACATTATACGTTATAACATAATACTACATAACGATATACGTTGTAACGTAACAATACATAACGTTATACATTGTAACGTAATACTAAATAACGTTATACGTTATAACGTAATACTACACAACGTTATACGTTATAACGTAATACTACCTATCGTCATACGTTATATCATTACTCTACGTAACATTATACGTTATAACATAATACTACATGACGATATACCTTGTAACGTAACACAACATAACGTTATACATTATAACGTAATACTACATAACGTTTTACGTTATACCGTAATAGTACATTTCGTTATACGCTATAATATATTACTATATAACGTTATACGTTATATCGTAATACTATATAACGTTAAACGATTAAATGTTATAATTTTTGACGTTATTCGTCATATCGTAATGCTACATAACGTTATACGTAATAACGTAATCCTATATA
This sequence comes from Bombus pyrosoma, assembly GCF_014825855.1. NCBI lineage: Eukaryota > Metazoa > Arthropoda > Insecta > Hymenoptera > Apidae > Bombus > Bombus pyrosoma. The sequence continues at coordinate 33,689 of NW_025219980.1, read as the reverse complement.
ACGTTATAAGTTGTAACGTAATATTACATAACGTTATACGTTATAACGTAATACTACCTCACGTTAGACTTTAAAACGTAATACCATATAACGACATACGTTATAACGTAATACTATCTAACGTTATACGTTAGAACGTAGTACTATATAACGTTATACGTT
>NW_025219980.1:30759-33027 GCF_014825855.1 Bombus pyrosoma | reverse complement strand
TCGTTATCGAACCTAGGATCATTGCCATTAGCGTCTCGAGTATCTAATTACCACGGTTACTTGTCGATATCTGTAACAATCATACTTGCTCTAGTCAATATCTTCTCTGTTGCATAAGGACAATGTCTAATCACAACGAAGGTTCCTTTCACGCCCCTAACCCCAGCTCGAATCATAACGCTTCTCCGACATATATATATATATATATGTCGGAGATGAAGGAACACCGGAGCCTTCCTTTGGAACTTGGGGATATTGTAATCCGGATTTTACCATAGCCATAATTAAATAATTGTCATTCAATCCGATTGTGTTTATTCGAGATTTGTAACAATGAGCTTGGGCCCGAGGCGACAATCAGTCGCCAACGTAGCCGCGGTCAAGGGATAAACGTTTACCTAAACAAAGGCATAGAGTAACCGTATAGCTCTCCTTGAAAAAATATAGCAGCGGCACGGGATAGTAAACACTCCAACGGATTCTGTCCCGTGGCTTGCTACACAAAGACTGCATCCTTTGAACAAGATGATTACCAGATGTCGATGCATCTCCACAGTACATATTCAGCTAGCCTAAGGACCCGCTACAAATCTTAGAATTTATTTAGCCGAGGTTCGTCAAACTGACAAGCAGTCTTAGTCTTCGCAGCCTCTAAATTTGTCACCTACTGCGGAGAGATATGAGAAATCTTCTTTTCTCACGTACGACGCTTTCGCTAGCAACTCTCTCCCTCAAGGGTGGCTAGCATCCTTTTCTAACCACCAATAAGGAAATTGACCAATTAACAGCAACGTCAATTTCCCTCACCTTCTGGACAAAGGCATCGCTCCACGAATCCGATGATCTCGTGCCCTTAGACACACCCCGTCATAGTTTTCCTCTGTGGCATCATCGCGACGGAAAGGCATTCTCTTGTGCGACCTCATCGGCGAGAAAGAATAACGTCCTTACGAATTTTTCACGTTTTGTTAACCAAGAGTCGGATTTAGAGTTTGTGAGAACATACATCTATTATCCCGTTGACCGCGGATTCGTTATCGAACCCAGGATCATTGTCATTAGCGTCTCGAGTGTCTAGTTACCACGGTTGCTTGTCGATATCTGTAACAATCATATTTACTCTAGTCAATATCTTCTCTATTGCATGGCAGCGATGTCTAATCGCGACGAGGATTCGCTTCACGCCCTTAACCCCAACTCTAATTATAACGCTAACCCGACATATATATATAGGGGCAGTTTGGTACTTGTAATATTTATCTGATTTTTCATTTTTCATGATCCAACAGTAAAATACTGCCGATTTTATAAACAATTTAAACAGCACAAAGCAGAACAACGTGGGTAGAATAACCTCATAAATAACAATGGCTTCATTGCTATTTTCTAATGCATCAGTTAATTGATCAATTTCTTACAAATACCTAATCAGACTGCGGATGTTTATTTCAATAAAATATGTCAAAATGTGCAAATAACGTATGCTGAATATGTGTTAATAATATGTCAACATATACCAGAGTATATAAATATATGCAACATATACAGAAAATATGCTATATTAATTTTATTATTTAAATTTAATAGTTAACAATTACAATTTCAATTACATTAAGTTACGAGTATTTTTTCAAGATTATGGAACATTGATCAACTTATGGAAGATCAACTTATAAGCTGAGAAGGAGCGTTCATCATCAATCATCATCAGACGTAATCGGGACATATTTAAATTTGCTGCAGTAGCATACTTTAACCTCATCCAATTCTTCAACTGTCTGACCTCGAAAAATTTCATTAACTTTCTAAATTATCTAGAATCTGGTATTTCTTGCTAAAACTGCATTCCATGTTGATACAATTTTGACTGCGCAAGTTCCAGGAATGTTCCTAAAATATTTATCAATGTCGGTTGTTACTTTCACCGATTCAGTGAAAGACATTCCAATTGTTTCCACTTTCTTTACATTGTCCGAGTAAATCCCAAAGTGTTTTTTGATAAATATTAGATTTCGAATTAGCAATTCTGAAGAACATCCTGTGCTGTTTTAATTACTAGTACATCATTCGCACTGAAAAATTTAACAACATTTTTAATATTTTCCAAATAGTGGTATAAAATATAGCTGTCTCGAGCCAAGTATCTCAACTCGCTAAGATTGGTTCAGATGGTAATAGGATGTTGTCTAACATTCTACGACAACATTTGATCCAAAGTGGTGCTATTATAAATACTTTTTTAATAGAAGGTACTACATTATTTACTAA
>NW_025219980.1:28326-30259 GCF_014825855.1 Bombus pyrosoma | reverse complement strand
CGAGGGGACCGCAGTGATAATAAGAAACGACATAAAATACCACTTACACAGCCAAGTTAGTAAGGAATATATCCAAACAACCACCGTTACAGTACAAACTAGCAGCAATCATTTTCAATTGTCAGCAGTATATGTACCGCCGCGACACAAAATTACAACACAAATGTGGGAAGAGTACTTTCAACATTTAGGTGACAAGTATATCGCAGCGGGAGACTACAAATCAAAGCACACACTATGGGGATCAAGAATTACTTCACCTCGAGGTAGAACCCTGGAAAAATACATTAGAAACAATAACCTCAATATATTATCCACAGGAAGACCGACATACTAGCCGACAGACCTGAGCAAAATACCTGACCTACTCGATTTTGCAGTTACAAAGGGAATAAACGCAAATAAGCTAAAAATAGCACCCAATCTAGAGCTTAGTCCGATCATACACCCATAATAATTACATACAGAAATGAACCAATACTTTATAACAATCCAGATATACTATGCAATAAAACCACCAAATGGCAATCATTTAAAGAAATAATCGAGAGTAAGATCAACTGCAACATCCCATTAAAAACACCTGGACACATTGAACAGGCAGTAACAACATTTACAGAAACTATTCAAGAAGAAGCATGGACAACCACTATACCTGAAGCAACCAAAAGACAAACAAAAATAATTCCGCCAGACATCCTTAAAAAAATTAGAGAAAAAAGAAAAGCAAAAGCTAAATGGCAAAAACATAGATCACGAGAAAACAAAAAACCTAAACAAACTTGCAAAGGAAATAAAAAACAAAATAAAAGAGCACAATAATAACGAATTCACAAAGTTCATAGAGACACTCTCTGCACACGAGAACTCCAACTGCTCCCTATGGAAAGCCACGAAAAAAATAAAGAAGCCAATTAAACTAGCCCCAGCAAGCAGAAAAGCAGATAACACATGGACAAGAAGCAACGAAGAGCAAGCTGAAGAATTTTCCAAGCACCTATGCAACACATTTACACCACATAATATCAACAACAGCAATCTCAATTGTCATACGGACGAGGATGCGCTAGTACCTCAACTGACAAGCAATACACCATACCTAAAACAACAGCACAAGAAATTAGAAACATAATCGAAAAAACAAAAAACAATAAAGCACTAGGAATCGACCTAATAAATGGTAAAATCTTGAAAAACCTTCCTCCAAAAGCGATACGATTAATGACAATAATATACAATGCAATACTAAGAATCCAATACTATCCTAAACTATGGAAACTAGCACAGATCATAATGCTACCTAAACCAGGCAAAGACCCACACCAAACAGCATCTTACAGACCAATATCGCTACTTCCTGTGTTTTCAAAAATACTAGAAAAAATAATATACGTCCGCCTAAAACCAATAATAGAGAAGGAAAAATTAATACCAGATCACCAATTTGGATTCAGAAACAAACACTCCACGATAAAGCAAATGCACAGGTTCATTAATGAAATAATACTAGCATTAGAAAACAAACAATACTGTACAGCCCTCTTTATGGACATCGAGAAAGCATTTGACAAAATAAACCACGAAAGCCTGCTACAAACAATCAGAAAACAATTCCCGGAGCAAATATACCAATTAATAAAATCCTACTTAAGCAGCAGAACTTTCGTAATAAAAATCAAGGACACATACTCTGAAGTTAAAGACATCAAGGCTGGGGTTCCGCAAGGAAGCGTTCTAGGACCAATACTATACACATTATACACGGCCAACATACCAACAACTACCAATAGCAAAATACTGACATTCGCGGACGATACAGCTATACTAGTCAGACACACTAACCCAGAAACAGCAGTCACATTACTACAAGAACACACCACAAAAATAGAAAAGTGGCTGCAAGCTAAACAAATAAAAGCAAACCCCAACAAAT
>NW_025219980.1:26629-27826 GCF_014825855.1 Bombus pyrosoma | reverse complement strand
ACTATATAACGTTATACGTTATACCGTAATGCTACATAACCTTATACGTTATAACGTACTGCTATGTAACGTTATACGTTATATCAGTAATGCTACATAACGTTATACGTTATAACGTAATACTATATAACGTTACACGTTATAACGTAATGCTACATAACGTTATACGTTATAACGTAATGCTATGTAACGTTATACGCTATATCATAATGCTACGTAACGTCATACGCTATACCGTAATGCTACATAACGTTATACGTTATAACGTACTGCTATGTAACGTTATACGTTATTTCATAATGCTACATAACGTTATACGTTATACCGTAATGCTACATAACGTTATTAGTTATAACGTAATACTACATAACGTTATACGTTATAACGTAATACTATATAACGTTATACGTTATATCGTGATGCTATATAACGTAATACGTTATATCCTAATGCTACATAATGTTATACGTTATACCGTAATGCTACATAAAGTTATACTTTATAACATAATGCTATATAACGTTACAGGTTATAACGTAATACTGTATAACGTTATACGTTATAACGTAATGCTATTGTAACGTTATACGTTATAACGTAATGCTATATAACGTTATACGTTATATCGTGATGCTACATAACGTTATACGTTATAACGTAATACTATATAACGCTGCACGTTATAACGTAATACTATATAACGTTATACGTTATAACGTAATGCTATATAACGTTATACGTTATATCATAATGCTACATAACGTTATACGTTATACCGTAATGCTACATAGCGTTATTAGTTATGTCGTAATACTACATAACGTTATACGTTATAACGTAATACTATATAATGTTATACGTTATACCGCAATGCTACATAACGATATACGTTATAACGTGCTGCTATGTAACGTTATACGTTATATCATAATGCTACATAACGTTATACGTTATACCGTAATGCTACATATCGTTATTAGTTATAACGTAATACTACATAACGTTATACGTTATAACGTAATACTATATAACGTTACACGTTATAACGTAATGCTACCTAACGTTATACGTTATAAGGTAATGCTATGTAACGTTATACGTTATATCATAATGCTACATGACGTTATACGTTATAACGTAATGCTATATAACGTTACACGTTATAACGTAATACTGTATAACGTTATACGTTATAAC
>NW_025219980.1:23877-26129 GCF_014825855.1 Bombus pyrosoma | reverse complement strand
GGTCCGGTATTAGTTTTTCTTTTTCTATTGTTGGTTTTAGGCGGTTATATATTATTTTTTCTAGTAGTTTGGAAAACGCAGGTAGTAATGATATTGGCCTGTAAGATGCAGTTAAATGTGGGTTTTTGTTTGGTTTGGGTAACATTACGATCTGTGCTATTTTCCATAATGCAGGAAAATACTGTATTCTTAGAATTGCATTGAATATTATCGTTGTTAGACTTATTGCCTTTGGGGGGAGGTTTTTTAAGATTTTTCCATTGATCAAGTCAAATCCTGGTCCTTTACTTGTCTTTGTTGCCTTAATTAAGTTTGTAACTTCTTGCGCTGTTGTGCTGAGTATGGTGTAGTGTTTGTCAATTGTGTTGTTGGTATTTTCCACTTCTTCATGTGTTTGACCTCCGGGAATGCTGTTATTAATTTCATACGGTGAAAATGTATTTTGTAAGTACTTCGAAAATTCTTCTGCCTGCTCTTGGTTACTTCTGGCCCATGAGTTGTCCATTTTTTTGATTGTTGGGATTGATTTTATTGCTTTCTTCACTTTGTTGGTGACTTTCCATAGGGAGTAGTTGGTATTCTCATGCGCGGATAGTGATTCGATGAAATTTGAGAATTCGCTATTATGAAGTTCCCTTAATTTATTCTTTAATTCCTTTGTAAGTTTATTTAAGTTTTTCTTGTTTTCTCGTGTTCTCTGTTTTTGCCATTTTGCTTTCGCTTTTCTTTTTTCCCTAATTTTATCTAGGATGTCCTGCGGAATAATTTTTGTTTGCCTGCTATTTAATTTATAAGTGGTGGTTGCCCACGCTGCTTCCTGTATTATTTCTGTCAGAGTTGCTACTGCCTGCTCAATGTGTTCAGGTCTTTTCAATGGGATATTGCAATTGATTTTGTTTTCGATTAGCTCTTTAAAAATTTGCCAATTGGTGGTTTTATTACAAAGTGACTCTGACTTGTTATAAAGTAGTGGTTTGCCTGTATATTCTAATATAATTGGTGTGTGGTAGGAGTTAAGCTCAAGGCTGGTTGTTATTTTTAATTTACTTACACTTAATCCTTTTGTTATTGCAAAATCCAACAGGTCAGGTGTTTTATTGAGGTCTGTCGGCCAGTACGTTGGTCTTCCTGTAGATAGCACGTTGAGGTTGCTATTTCTAATATATTTTTCTAGTGTTCTGCCTCTCGGTGTGTTAATTCTCGAACCCCATAACGTGTGCTTCGCATTAAAGTCTTCTGCTGCGATATATTTGTCGCCTAAGGATTGGAAGTACTCTTCTCATTTTTTAAGCGTCATTTTGTGTCTCGGTGGTGCATATACTGCTGACATCTGAAAATAATTGTCATTGGTTTGTATTGTGACAGTGATTGCTTGTAGGTGTTCTTGATTTGTTTGACTATGTAGGTGATGCTTGATGTCATTTTTTATTATTACTGCAGTTCCTCCATGTGCTTTACCTGAGGGGTGTTTGGTGTCGTAGATAGTGCAGTACGGTATTTTCATGTAACTTTTTAGAGCGAAATGTGTTTCTGAGACAAGTAGTATATCAATATTATTTTTATACAAGAATGTTTTAGTTTCGTGGGCTCGCTGTTGCAAGCCATTGAAGGTCCAGACTGCTATTTTCAGCATGTTCCACTCTATTTTTTACTTAGCAAGTTTGTGAGTAATTGTAACATGATTGTTGTTTGTTGTACTTGTTGCCTTAGTGTTGTGTTTAATTCACTTACCATTTTTCCTAGCATCTCTGTACTTTTAATGGATTGTTTTAGCATTTCTTTGATTTCTGTAGCGTTTTCGATATTTTTGCTTTGATTCTGATTAAGCGTTGCTTGGCTAATGTTTTGGGTTACTTGCGCATAGCTTCGGTAACCTTGAGGATTAATGTTTCCGCTTATAATGTTTGGTTCGTTATGTGCTATCAATGTTGTATCATTCTCCGTTGTACCTTGTTGTGGTTTGTAGTTATTGATTGATCTATTGCGAAGTGGTGGAAACAATTTGCATTGTAATTGTTCCTAATTACACATCCTTTGTAGCTGGCTGGGTGGCTTCCGTTACAGTTATAGCACCTAACTTCTTCTATTTTTCCTGTGTATGGGCAGTGTATTGTTAAGTGATTTTTTGCACATTTAACACATGCCGGGCTTCTGTTACAATAATTTTTTGTATGACCGTATTGTTGACACCGCATGCATTGCGGTATATCTTTTTTATAGCGTGGTGGTTCTACAGTTACTATTGTGTTTAG
>NW_025219980.1:21958-23377 GCF_014825855.1 Bombus pyrosoma | reverse complement strand
ATAACGCTATACGCAATAACGTAATGCTACATAACGCTACACGTTATAATGTAATACTACATAACGTTATACGTTATATCGTATTACCCTATAACGTTATACGTTATATCGTAATACTATATAACGTTTTACGTTGTAACGTATTACTACATAACGTTGTACGTTATATCGTAGTGCTATATAACGTTATACGTTATATTGTAAAACTATATATCGTTATACGTTCTATCGTAATACTATATAACGTTACACGTTGTAACGTAGTACTACATAACGTTATACGTTATGTCGTAATGGTACATAACGTTATATACTACATCGTAATTCCACATAACGTTGTACGTTTTAACGTATTACCAAATAACGTTATACGTTATATCGAAATACTATATAACGTTATACGTTGCAACGTAGTACTACATAACGTTATACGTTATATCGTAATGCTACATATCGTTATTCGTTATACCGTAATGCTACACAACGTTATACGTTATATTGTAACACTATACATCGTTATACGTTATATTGTAATACCATAAATCGTTAAACGCCATAACGTAATGCTACATAACGTTATACGTTATGTCGTAATACTATATAACGTTTTACGTTGTGACGTTATACTAAATAACGTTACACGTAATAAGGTAATACTACATATCGTTATTCGTTATAACATATTACCGTACAATGTTATACGCTATAACGTAATGCTACGTAGCGTGATACGTTATAATGTAATACTATATATCGTTATTCGTTATACCGTAACGCAACATAACGTTATATGTTATATCGTAATACTACATACCGTTATACGTTATATTGTAATACTATATAACGTTATACGCTATAAGGTAATGCTACATGGCGTTAATCGTTATAGCGTAATAGTACATAACGTTCTACGTTATATCTTAACACTACATATCGTTATACGATATATCGTAATACTACATAACGTTATACGTTATCTCGTAATACTATATAACGTTATTCGTTATAAGGTAATAGTACATAACGTTATACGTTATAACGTAATACTACATCTCGTTATACGTTATAACATATTACCCTATAACGTTATACGTTATATCGTAATACTATATAACGTTTTACGTTGTAACGTATTACTATATAACGTTATACATTATATCGTAATGCTATATAATGTTATACGTTATATCGTAATGCTAAATAACGTTATACGTTATATCGTAATACTACATAACGTTATACGTTATAATGTATTACCTTATAACGTTATACGTTATATCGTAATACTATACAACGCTTTACGTTGTAACGTATTACTACATGACGTTGTACGTTATATCGTAATGCTATATAACGTTATACGTTATATCGTAATGCTAAATATCGTTATACGTTATATCGTAATACTACATAACGTTA
>NW_025219980.1:20336-21458 GCF_014825855.1 Bombus pyrosoma | reverse complement strand
TGTTTGCAAGCCTCAGAAAATTTATATCCGTGAGTATTACATCTAATGGAACTACTATTTCAAAACGATGGCTTGTCCATGAATGTAGTTGTATGTAACATATGAAATTCTAAAATTTCATCATCGTTGAGTGTATGCAATGATGGCAAAAGGCCTTCAAAAAATGAAATACGACGACTTTCTTCTTTATTTCTGGGAAAATTGACCTGCTGATCTATCAATTTCATCAAAATCTTCCAACCTATTATGCATGCTCTCTATACTGCCAATTTCAAATTTTTATCTTTATATAAGTCTACTAAAAAACGCGAAGATGGCACCCCGCTGGGGGTAACCATCCACATGCTATTCAATCATATGTTATAACATTTTACCTAATGTCCCACTGGACAAATTGTAAAATTAAAAATAAACAATATAATAAAAAAAAAAAAAAATATATAAGTCTATTTTGTAGTCTTACATTAGACTTCGAAGATTTTTTATTCTTCTTATATTTTATTCCATATAGAGAACTTTCATTCCATTAAATATATATTAAAAATATAATTAAAGATATATATATTTAATTATAAGTATATAGATTTATAGTAATATTATATATTATATTATAGTTATTATATTGCATTAAATTATGTGTAGCAGTGTACATTTAATTATATTATTAATAATAACATGAAAATTATTGATATATATAATGAAATATATATACGTTAAAAATATATATTTGATGGAACCTACATTAAATAAACTTTGGTGGATGTTAAAAATTCCATATTGTTTTTGTCATTTTATCAATTTATTTACTAATCTATTGATTTCATTGAAATATCTTTTCAACGAATTACATATTTCTCTACCTAATGCTTCCATTAAATTTTTATCTTCACATGAATCTATTGTCTTATCACATCAATTGGAGATCTTTGTTCCATCTGTTGAAGGTCACTGCCTTTAAGAAAACTCTACATCTGGTCTTTTTAGCTTTCTAAAGCATTGAAGCCATCGACAGCGCATAGACAAAAGACTGCGACGAAGGCAGGCCATAAACAGTCGAAAGGCGACGTTGGCTTCAGGGTTTTTCAGTTATAGAGTAACACTGCTAGCGTGCGGATCTGGACC
>NW_025219980.1:18734-19836 GCF_014825855.1 Bombus pyrosoma | reverse complement strand
GTAACGTTATACGTTATATCGTAATACTACATGATGATATACGTTATATCGTAATTTCGTATAACGTTATACGTCATATCATAATAGTACATAACGTCATACGTTATATCGTAATACTACATATCGTTATACGTTATATCGTAATACTACATGACGTTATACGTTACAACGTAATGCCTTATAGCGTTATACGTTATATCGTAATTCCATATATCGTTATACCATATTATGTAATACCATAGAACGTTATACGTTATATCGTTATACTACATACCGTTATACGTTATATCGTAATACTACATAACGTTATACGTTACAACGTAATGCCTTATAACGTTATACGTTATATCGTAATTCCATATATCGTTATACCATATTATGTAATACCATATAACGTTAAACGTTATATCGTGATACTACATAACGTTATACGTTATATCGTAATACTACATAACGTCATACGTTATATCGTAATACCACATAACGTTAAACGTTATATCTTAATAGTACATAACGTCATATGTTATATCGTAACACTACATAACGTTATACGTTATAACGTAATGCCTTATAACGTTATACGTTATATCGTAATACCATATATCGTAATACCATATTATGTAATACCATATAACGTTATACGTCTAATCGTAGTACTACATAACGTTATACGTTATATCGCAATACCACATAACGTTGTACGTTATAACGTAATGCTACATAACGATATAATTATCGTAATACTACATAACATTATACGTTACGATGGTATACTATGTAACGTTATACGTTATACCGTAATACTACATAACGTTATAGGTTATATTGTAATACCATATAACGTTATACGTTATATCGTAATACTATATAAAGTTATACGTTATGTCGTCATACTACATAACTTTATACCATATTATGTAATACCATATAACGTTATACGTTATATCGTTATACTACATAACGTTATACGATATAACGTAATACCGTATACCGTTATAATTAATACCGTAATATTACATAACGCTATGCGTTGTATGGTAATACCATGTAACGTTCTACGTTATTTCGTGATACTACATAACGTTATACGTTATATCGTCAT
>NW_025219980.1:17111-18234 GCF_014825855.1 Bombus pyrosoma | reverse complement strand
ATAACGTTATACGTTATAACGTAATGCTATATAACGCTATACGACATAACGCAATGCTGTATATCGTTATACGTTATAACGTAATACTACATAACGTTATACGTCATATTGTAATGCTACATAACGTTATACGTTATACCGTAATGCTACATAACGTTATACGTTATAACGTAATACTACATAACGTTATACGTTATAACGTAATACTATATAACGTTATACGTTATGACGTAATGCTATATAACGTTATACGTTATATCATAGTGCTACATAACGTTATATGTTATACCGTAATGCTACATAACGTTATACGTTATAACGTAATGCTATATAACGATATGCGTTACAACGCAATAATACATAACGTTATACGTTACAGCGCAATAATACATAACGTTATACGCTATAACGTAACTCTATCTAACGTTATACGTCAAAACGCAATGCTATATAACGTTATACGTTATAACGTAATACTACATAACGATATACGACATAACGTAACACTATATGACGATGTAAGTAATGACGTAATGCTATATAACGTTATACGTTATATCATAATGCTACTTAACGTTATACGTTATACAGTAATGCTACAAAACGTTATACGTTATAACGTAATGCTATATAACAATATGCGTTACAACGCAATAATACATTACGTTATACGTTACAGCGCAATAATACATAACGTTATACGCTATAACGTAACTCTATCTAGCGTTATACGTCATAACGCAATGCTATATAACGTTATACGTTATAACGTAATACTACATAACGATATACGTTATATCGTAATGCTACATAACGTTATACGTTATACCGTAATGCTACATAACGTTATACGATATAACGTAATACTACATAACGTTATACGACTTAACGTAACACTATATGACGATGTAAGTCGTAACGTAATGCTATATAACGTTATACGTTATACCGTAATGCTACATAACGTTGTACGTTATAACGTAATACTACATAACGTTATACGTTATACCGTAATGCTACATAACGTTATACGTTATAACGTAATACTACATAACGTTATACGTTATATCGTAGTGCTACATAACGTTATACGTTATAACGTAATACTATATAACGTTATACG
>NW_025219980.1:15450-16611 GCF_014825855.1 Bombus pyrosoma | reverse complement strand
GTTATGTGGTGTTACGATATGACGTATAACGTTATATAGAATTACGTTATAACGTATAACGTTTTGTGGTATTACGATATGACGTATAACGTAATGTAGTATTAGGATATAACGTATAACGTCATATAGCAATACGATATAACGTATAACGTTATGTGGTATTACGATATAACGTATAACGTCATATATCAATACGATAAGACGTATGACGTTATATCGTATTACGTTATAACGTATAACGTTATCTGGTATTACGATGTAACGTATAATGTTATTTGGTATTACGATGTATCGTATAACCTTATGTGGTGTTACGATATGACGTATAACATTATGTGGTGTTACGATATGACGTATAACGTTACATGGTATTACGTTATAGCATATAACGTTATGTGGTGTTACGATATGACGTATAACGTCATATAGCAACACGATATAACGTATAACGTCATAGATCAATACGAAATGACGTATAGCGTTATACAGTATTACGATATAACGTATAACGTTATGTGGTACTACGATATAACGTATAACGTTATGTGGTATTACGATATGACGTATAACGTAATGTAGTATTAGGATATAACGTATATCGTCATGTAGCAATGCGATATAACGTATAACGTTATGTGGTACTACGATATAACATACAACGTTATGTGGTGTTACGATATAACGTATAACGTTATATAGAATTACGTTATAACGTATAACAGTATGTGGTACTACGAAATGACGTATAACATAATGTAGTATTAGGATATAACGTATATCGTCATATGGCAATACGATATAAAGTATAACGTTATGTGGTACTACGATATAACGTATAATGTTATGTGGTGTTACGATATGACGTATAACGTCATATAGCAATACGATATAACGTATAACGCTATGTGGTGTTACGATATGACATATGACGTTACATAGTATTATGTTATAACGTATAACGATATGTGGTGTTACGATATGACATATGACGTTACATAGTATTATGTTATAACGTATAACGATATGTGGTGTTACGATATGACGTATAACGTAATGTCGTATTAGGATATAACGTATAACGTCATATAGCAATACGATATAACGTTTAACGTTATGTGGTATCACGATATAACGTATAACGTCATATAGCAATACGATATA
>NW_025219980.1:13689-14950 GCF_014825855.1 Bombus pyrosoma | reverse complement strand
ATGCTACATAACGTTATACGTTATATCGTAATACAACATATCGTTATACGTTATAACGTAATGCTACATAACGTTATACGTTATATCGTAATACAACATATCGTTATACGTTATAACGTAATGCTACATACCGTTATACGTTATATCGTAATACAACATAACGTTATACGTTATATCGTAATACTATATAACGTTATACCTTATATCGTAGTACCATATATCGTTATACGTCACAACGTAATGCTACATAACGCTATACGTTATATCGTAATGCTACATAACGTTATTCGTTATAGCGTAATGCTACATATCGTTATACGTTATATCGTAATACAACATAACGTTATACGTTATATCGTAATACAAGATATCGTTATACGTTATAACGTAATGCTACATAACGTTATACGTTATATCGTAATACATCATATTGTTATACGTTATATCGTAATACTATACAACGTTCTACGTTGTAACGCACTACTACATAACGTTGTACGTTACATCGTAATGCTACATAGCGTTATACGTTATATCGTGATACTGCATAACGTTATACGTCATGACGTAATGCTACATATCGTTATACGTTATATCGTATTACCATATAACGTTATACATTATGTCGTAATACTTCATAACGTTACACGTTATATCGTAATACCGGATAACGTTATACGTTATAACGTAATACCATATATCGTTATACGTTATTACGTAATGCTACATAACGTTATACGTTATAACGTAATACCATATATCGTTATACGTTATTTCGTAATGCTACATAACGTTATACGTTATGTCGTAATACCATATAACGTTGTACGTTATATCGTAGTACCATATGGCGCTATACGTTATATCGTAATACTACAATCGTTATTCGTTATATCGTAATACTATATAACGTTATACGTTGTAACATAGAACTACATAACGTTATACGTTATGTCGTAATGCTACATAACGTTATACGTCATATCGTAATACTACATAACGTTATTCGTTATATCGTAATTCTACATAACGTTAATCGTTATATCGCAATACTATACAACGTTCTACGTTGTAACGTATTACTACATAACGTTGTACGTTACATCGTAATGCTACATAACGTTATACGTTATATCGTGATGCTGCATAACGTTATACGTCATGACGCAATACTACATATCGCTATACGTTATATCGTATTACCATATAAATTATACGTTATGTCGTAATACTTCATAACGTTATACGTTATATCGTAATA
>NW_025219980.1:12048-13189 GCF_014825855.1 Bombus pyrosoma | reverse complement strand
CGTTATGTGGTATTACGATTTAACATATAACGTTGTTTGGTATTACGATATAACGTATAACGTTATGTAGTATTACGATATAAGGTATAACGTTATAGAGTATTACGATATAACGTATAACGTTATTTGGTATTAGGATATAACGTATAACGTCATATAGCAATACGATATAACGTTAAACGTTATGCGGTATTACGATATGACGTAAAACGTTATGTGGTGTTACGATATGACGTATAACGTTATGTAGTACTGCGATATGACGTATAATGTTATGTGGTATTACGGTCTAACGTATAACGTTACGTGGTATTACGATATAACGTATAACGTTGTTTGGTATTACGATATAACGTACAACGTTATGTATTTTTACGATATACGCTATAACGTTATAGAGTATTACGATATAACGTATAACTTTATGTGGCATTACGATCTAACGTATAACGTTATGTCGTATTACGTTGTAACGTATAACGTTATGTGGTATTACGAAATAAGTTATAACGTTATATAGTATTACGATCTAACGTATAACGTTGTTTGGTCTTACGATATGACGTATAACGTTATGTAGTACTGCGATATGACGTGTAACGTAATGTAGTATTAGGATATAACGTATATCGTCATATAGCAATACGATATAACGTTAAACGTTATGCGGTATTACGATCTAACGCATAACGTTAAGTCGTATTGCGTTATAACGTATAACGTTATGTGGTATTACGATATAAGGTATAACGTTATATAGTATTACGATATAACGTATAACGTTGTTTGGTATTACGATATGACGTATAACATTATATAGTATTACGTTATAAGGTATAACGTAATGTTGTACTAGGATATAACGTATATCGTCACATAGCAATACGATATAACGTATAACGTTATGAGGTGTTACGATATGACGTATAACGTTATGTGGTGTTACGATATAACGTATAACGTTACGTGGTATTACATTATAACGTATAACGTTATGTAGTATTACGATATAAGGTATAACGTTATAGAGTATTACGATATAACGTATAACGTTATGTGGTATTAGGATATAACGTATAACGTCATATAGCAAAACGATATAACGTATAACGTTATGTGGTATTACGTTATAACGTATAAC
>NW_025219980.1:10480-11548 GCF_014825855.1 Bombus pyrosoma | reverse complement strand
ACATAGTGCAAACCGAACGATGTGCCCTGTATAAAGAATGAAATGTGGAGTATAACGCTCACCGAATTGTCTTCGTAACCACAATAGCAGCGGAGATACGTTCAAATAGATTTACTTGACCTTGAAAATTTAAGAACTATAATTGCACTGGATTTGACAGGCAAGAGAGTCAACATAGGGCAAACCGAACGATGTGCCCCGTATAAAGAATGAAATGCGGAGTATAACGCGCTCCGAATTGTCTTCGTAACCCCAATACCAGCGGAGATAGGTTCATATAGACTTACTTGGCCTTGAAAATTTAAGAACTATAATTGTATTGGATTTGACAGGCAAGAGGGTTAACATAGGGCAAACCGAACGATGTGCCCTGTACAAAGAACGAAATGTGGAGTATAACGCGCTCCGAATTGTCTTCGTAACCCCAATTGCAGCGGAGATTCGTTCTGTTAGATTTATTTGGCCTTGAAAATTTAAAAACTATAACTGCCCTGGATTTGACAGGGAAGACAGTTAACATAGTGCAAACCGAACGATGTGCCCTGTGTAAAGAATGAAATGTGGAGTATAACGCTCACCGAATTGTCTTCGTAACCACAATAGCAGCGGAGATACGTTCAAATAGATTTACTTGACCTTGAAAATTTAAGAACTATAACTGCACTGGATTTGACAGGGAAGACAGTTAACATAGTGCAAACCGAACGATGTGTCCTGTATAAAGAATGAAATGTGGAGTATAACGCTCACCGAATTGTCTGCGTAACCACAATAGCAGCGGAGATAGGTTCATATAGACTTACTTGGCCTTCAAAATATAAGAACTATAATTGTATTGGATTTGACAGGCAAGAGGGTTAACATAGGGCAAACCGAACGATGTGCCCACTATAAAGAATCAAATGTGGAGTAAAACGCGCACCGAATTGTTTTCGTAACCACAATAGCAGCGGAGATAGCTTCAAATAGATTTACTTGACCTTGAAAATTTTAAAACTATAATTGCACTGGATTTGACAGGGAAGACAGTTAACATAGGGCAATCCGAACGATGTGCCCTGTATAAAG
>NW_025219980.1:7761-9980 GCF_014825855.1 Bombus pyrosoma | reverse complement strand
TTGGCGTTATGATTAGGGTTGGGGTTAAGGACATGAAACGAATCTTCGTTGTGATTAGACATTGTTATTATGCAATAGAGAAGATATTGACTAGTGTAAATATGATTATTACAGCTATCGACAAGTAACCGTGGTAATTAGATACTTAAGACGCTAGTGACAATGATCCTAGGTTCAATAACGAATCCGCGGTCAACGTCATAATAGATGTATGTTCTCACAAACTCTAAGTCCGATTCGTAAAGACGTTATTCTTTCTCGTCGGTGAGATCGCACAAGAGAATGACTTTCCGTCGCGATGATGCCACAGAGGAAAACTATGATGGGGTGTGTCTAAGGGCACGAGATCAACCGATTCGTGAAGCGATGCCTTCGTTCGGAAGGTGAGGGAAATTGACATTGCTGTTAATTGGTCAATTTCCATATCGGTGGTTAGAAAAAGATGCTAACCACCTTTGAGAGAGAGAGAGAGAGAGAGAGAGAGAGAGAGAGAGAAAGAGAGAGAGAGATTTCTCGTATCTCTCCGCAGTAGGTGACAGATTTAGGGGCTGCTAAAACTAAGACTATTTGTCAGTTTGAAGAACCTCAGCTAAACATTCTAAGATTTATAGTGGGTTCTTAGGCTAGCCGAAAATATCGACATCTAGTCACCTTGTCCAAAGAATGTAGCCAGCCACGGGATAAAATCCGTTGGAGTGTTTACTGTCGCATGCCGCTGCTATATTTTTTCAAGGACAGCTATACGGTTACTCTATGCTTTTGTTTAGGTAAACGTTTATCCCTTGATCGCGGCTACGTTGACGACTGATTGTTGCCTCGAGCCCAAGCTCATTGTTACAAATCTCGAATAAACACAATCGGATTGAATGACAATTGTTTAATTATGGCTATGGTAAAATCTGGATTACAATATTACGGGATTTTCCCCAAGTTCCGCAGAGAGGCTCCGGTGTTCTTTCATCTCCGACACGGCCATTCTGACTATCACGCGTCCTCGAGTGTAACTAAAATATTGAGTTTTCTGATGTTAGACTCGATACAACTAACATTATTTACAATTTAACTAAATGTCCCAATAACCCAAGGGTCCAGTTCAACAACAGAAATTTCGCTCGGATGTTCAATAACAGAGTACAAGAAAACAGAAATCAGGAACGTTGCGATTAGTATTCAGGGTGTTAGTTGCATTCTGTGAATCACCAGTCAGACAGTAATGACACGACAGATCATTTTCGATTTCGTACACGAATGAATCTCAGTTTGTTGGATCGCACTATCATGCTGGGTGTATTACGAATGCGCCAGACGCCACACTGGGCGTAGTACGAAAGCGCCAGATGCTACACTGGGTGTATTACTATGACCACAGCATTTAACATAGTGTTAATGATCCTCTGAGACCGGTGTACTCACATCGTCATGGTCATTGTTGTTGCCATCAGTACAGACATCCAACTCATCAGGAATACAATTATCTGGCATTTTTTTTCAATCTATCATGACTTTATATGTACGATCGTTTACCGTCTAATGTTTTTAAGCTATACCTGTCTCCTTCCAAAATTTCTGCTATTACAAATGGACCTCGGAATTTTGATCTAATTTGGTTTGATTTCTTTCCTCATTTTTTTTTTCGTAATACAAAATCACCGAGATTAAACCTAACCATTATAACTTTAGTTTTGTCAGATCTATCTTTATCATACTTAGCGCTATTCTATATATCCTCTATTGCCTGCTGTCTTACATCGGAGATATCTACTTCTCTTCCTCCAATATTGTCGGGTAGCAATAAACCGTATGGTCTTACTGTTTTACTGGTTAGTAATTCTAACGAACTCGACTTCGTCACGCGGTTGGTGGTGCAATTCAAGGACAATTGTATTTCCCCAATCGCGTCTTGTCGTGACCACCGGGTCACTTCTATGGTTGTACACATGTTCTTCAACGTGCCCATAATACGCCCTACCTGTCCGTCGACTCTACTAGCACTGGTTGCTGTTAAGTGGAGTTCAATCACTTTTACTTTGACAAAATCTTGGAATTCTTTGACCGTAAAATATTTTCCTTGATCTGCTATTATCCGGCAGAGACTGTCGAATAAAAATATAGCGGACTTAAGTGCTTTAATGGCACTAAGGTAATCTATTTTACAAGTATGATGCAGGTACGCGAATTTGAGTGAAGGCATAGACCAAAACGATAACATTATTTCAAAT
>NW_025219980.1:5356-7261 GCF_014825855.1 Bombus pyrosoma | reverse complement strand
ATACGTTATATGGTAATACAATATAACGTTATACTATATATCATAATACTATATAACGTTATACGTTATATCGTAATACAATATAACGTTTTACTATATATCATAATACTATATAACGTTATACGTTATATCATAGCACAATATAACGTTATACGTTATATCGTAATACTATATAACGTTATACGTTATATCGTAATACTATATAACGTTATACGTTATATCATAGCACAATATAACGTTATGCGTTATATCGTAATACTATATAACGTTATACGTTACATCGTAATACTATATAACGTTACACGATATATCGTAATACTATATAACGTTATACGTTATATTCTAATACTATATAACGTTATACTTTATATCGTAATACTATATACCGTTATACGTTATATCGTAATACTATATAACGTCATACGTTATATCATAATACCATATAACGGTATACGTTATATCGTAATACTATATAACGTTACACGTTATATCGTAATACTATATAACGTTATACGTTATATTCTAATACTATATAACGTTATACTATATATCACAATACTATATAACGTTATACGTTATATCATAGCACAATATAACGTTATGCGTTATATCGTAATACTATATAACGTTATACGTCATATCGTAATACAATATAACCTTATACTATATATCATAATACTATATAACGTTTTACGTTATATCATAATACAATATAACGTTACATGTTATATCGTAATACCATATAACGTTATACTATATATCATAGCACAATATAACGTTATACGCTATATCGTAATACTATATAACGTTATACGTTATATTCTAATACTATATAACGTTATACGTTATATCATAATACTATATAACGTTATACGTTATATCGTAATACTATATAACGTTATACTATATATCATAATACTATATAACGTTATGCGTTATACCGTAGTACTATATAACGTTATACGTTACATCCTAATACTATATAACGTTATACTATATATCATAATACTATATAACGTTACACGTTATATTTTAATACTATATAACGTTATACGTTATATTCTAATACTATATAACGTTATACGTTATATCGTAATACTATATAACGTTATACGTTATATCATAGCACAATATAACGTTATGCGTTATATCGTAATTCTATATAACGTTATATCGTAATACTATATAACGTTGTACGTTATATTCTAATACTATATAACGTTATACGTTATATTCTAATACTATATAACGTTATACGTTAAAACCTAATACCACATATCGTTATACGTTATATGGTAATACCACATATCGTTATACGTTATATCGTAATACCATATAACGTTATACGTTATATCATAATACCATATAACGGTATACGTTATATCGTAATACAATATAACGTTATACTATATATCCTAATACTATATAACGTTATACGTTATATCGCAACACCACATAACGTTATACGTTATATCGTAATACCACATAACGTTATACGTTACATCGTAACACCACATAACGTTATACGCTATAACGTAATAATGTATAACGTTATACGTCATATCGTAATGCCACATAACGTTATACGTTACATCGTAACACCACATAACGTTATACGCTATAACGTAATAATATATAACGTTATACGTCATATCGTAACACCACATAACATTATACGTTATATCGTAGTACCACATAACGTTATGCGTCATAACGTAATAATTTATAATGTTATACGCTATGTCGTAATACCGCATAACGTTATACGTTATAACGTAACACCACATAATGGTATACGTCATATCGTAATACCACCTTAACGTTATACCTTATATCGTAATTCCAGATAACGTTATACGTTATATCGTAACACCACATAACCTTCTACGTTATATCGTTACACCA
>NW_025219980.1:0-4856 GCF_014825855.1 Bombus pyrosoma | reverse complement strand
AACGTTCATCCCTTGACCGCGGCTACGTTGGCGACTGGTTGTCGCCTCGATCCCAAGCTCATTGTCATGGATCCCAAATAAGTACACTCAGGTAGAATGACAATCGTTTAATTACGGCTACGGTAAAATCTAAATTACAATATTACGGGATTTTCCCAAGGTTCCAAAGGAAGGCTCCGGTGTTCCTTCATCTCCGACACGGCCATTCTGACTATCACACGTCCTCGGGTGTAGCTAGAATATTGAGTTTTCTGACGTTAGACTCGATACAACTAACATTATTTGCAAGTTAACTAAATGTCCTAGTAAGCTAAGGGTCCAGTTCAACAACAAAATTTTGTTCGGAGATTTGGCAACGGAAAGAGATAAAGCAAGAATCAGTAACGTTATAATTAGTATTCAGAGTGCTAGTTGCATCCTGTGAGCTATCGGTCAGGTCGTAATGGCATGATGGACCATTTCTCGATTTTGTACCCAATTGAATCTCGTTTTTCTAGATCGTACCAGCACATCGAGTTTCGTTCCATGTTCTCGTCGAGCTTTACCATACTGTCGCCCCAAGATGCATGTGAACTACATCACACGTTCTCGTCGAGCTTTACCATACTGTCGCCCCAAGATGCATGTGAACTACATCACACGTTCTCGTCGAGCTTTACCATACTGTCGCCCCAAGATGCATGTGAACTACATCACACGTTCTCGTCGAGCTTTACCACACTGTAGCCCCAAGATGCATGTGAACTACATCACACGTTCTCGCCGAGCTTTACCACACTGTAGCCCCAAGATGCATGTGAACTACACTCCGCCAGGTGTTATAGGCATAGTGCTACTGACCTTCCGAGATCGGGGTACTCATATCGTCATGGTCACTGTCGTTGCCATCGCTACAGACGTCCAACTCAGCAGGGATACAACCATCTGGCATTTTTTTTAATCTGTCGTGACTATATTTATACGACCGTTTGCCGTCTAGCGTCTTTAAGATATACCTGTCTCCTTCCAGAACTTCTGTTATTACAAATGGACCTCGGAATTTTTGATCTAGTTTGGTTTGATCCCTTTCCTCGTTCTTTTGTAATACAAAATCACCGGGGTTAAACCTAAGTACTTTAGCTTTATTTCTGTCGAATCGATCTTTATCGTACTTAGCATTAGTTTCCATATTTTTTATTGCCTGTCGTCTTACATTGGAGATATCTATTTCTTTTTCTTCGATGTTATCGGGTAGCAACAAGTCGTAGGGCCTCGCTGTTCTACCGATTAACAGTTCCAATGGGCTCGAATTGGTCACGCGGTTGGTAGTGCAATTCAAGGCCAGTTGTATTTCCCCAATTGCGTCTTGCCACGGCCGTCCGGTCGTTTCTACTATCGTAAACATAGTTTTTAATGTGCCCATAATACGCCCTACCTGTCCATCGACTCTACTAGCACTGGTTGCTGTTAAGTGGAGTTTAATAATTTTTACTTTGACAAAATCTTGGAATTCTTTGACCATATAACATCTTCCTTGATCCGCTATTATCCGGTAGGGACTGTCGAATAAAAAAAAAATATAGCGGACTTAAGCGCTTTAATGGCACTAAGGTAATCTATTTTACAAGTATGGTGCAGGTACGCGAATTTGAGTGAAAACGTAGACCAAAACGATAACATTCTTTCAAATCACTTTTACCGCTTAGTTTGTCCGTTACGTTCATGTGCACTGTATGCCAAGGTATGCTGGTCTTGGGTATAGGATGTAATTCAGCTTGTACCTTACCTGAACTAGCCTTCGAAACCGGACAAGCATGACAGTTTTCTACGAATTCGCGAACGTACTTCGCCATTCCTTCGAACCAGTAATACTCGTACAGCTTCTCGAGCGTTTTATCCCAACCTAAGTGCATAATTGACTGATGCACGCGATTAATAACGGACCACCTAAAGCCTATCGGGGCACTGAGCAAGCAGAGAGCTGAGCAAGCTTTTCTTCGTATTCTGCAGTAAAAGGTATCGGATCGTAATTCGTACGTATTTGCGAGGTCTTCCGCGAGCTCATTGTTTAACAATTTATTGGCGATTTCTGAGATTTGGGGGTCGCGGCGTTGTTCCGCCAACAGCGAATCTCCTGAGATCTCGGCCAGACTAACTTCTTTATCTGCGACTTCGTTAGTTACACTGTGATCCACGTCTATGGGATTCCGCTAGGAGAAATCTACGTGAGCCATTTGTTTACCTCCTCAATACATAATATCGAAATTAAAAGTTCGTAAGTGAGCTCACTACCTGTAAACTCTGTCATTTAAATTCGTTTTATTGCTAGATGCCTACGAAGAATTACAGTCGATAACAAGAAGTTCTCGTCCATGTAGATAGTGGCGAAAACATTTAACGGCGTTTACCACTGCTAACGTCTCTCGTTCATACGGACGATACTTGGATTCCGCGGGGCTAGTTTTCTTACTACAGTATTCTACTACTCTGTTTTACCGTCAATCTTATTCATTAAAATAGCCCTATATCCATCCGGACTAGCGTCAGTGTGTATTTCTATCGGATAATTGGGGTCTAATATCATTAACACCGGCTCGTCAGTCAGGACAGAAATTACTTTTCGCCTTCTTTCATCCCTATCTGTCCAAGTTATGTTTTTGTTGCCGGAGGTAAGTGCATACAGGGGTTTCATTACCTGTGAAAATTTAGGGACGAATTTTCGAAAGTAGGAGGCTAAACCTATGGATTGCCTAAGCTGTGTGATGGTCGTTAGCGCAGGTAAAGAATTCAACGCGTGTATTTTACCCGGGTTGGGACGAACTTCTCCGTTATGAATCACATATCCCAAGATAGAGTATCAATGTCTTCAGAAATGAACATTTAGTAAAGTTAAAGGAGAATCCGGCTCTTATGAGAGTATCTAACACGGTGTCCAATCTTTCTATGGCTTGATCTATCTAATAATTAGGATGTTAACTAGTAAACAATAACGTACGAGTAGGCGAGGTCGTCTAAGGCATTGAGAATGGCCTTATAAAAAAAACGAACGGTACATTTTTTTTTTTTTCTTTAATCCAAACGGCATCATTGTATACTCGTATTGACCGTCGGGGGTAACAAATGCGGTATACTCCGTAGAATCAAAATGAATAAAGTATCTCGCTTTTTGCAACCTCGCGATCTGATCCGCAATAAGAGATAGAGGATACCGATCCGCGACCGTATCTCCATTTAGTCCTCGAAAAACTACACATAATCTATCTGAGGGATCTTTCTTCTCCACGAGTAGCATAGGGCTCGCAAACGGTGAATTACTAGGTCTTATGATTTTGCTCGAACTAATTCGCTTATTCGCTCACGTGCTATTCTGTGCTCTTCCTCACTAGGTCTATAAGGACTTCTTCGTACGGTGATGTTAGGGCCAATTAATCGTATTTCCGACTGGCTTGTATTTACGCGAGTACGTAGAAGACCCGTGACGGATGAATCTTTGAATTTTCGAGAAGAGGAATTAATCGATTTTTATTATTCCCGTATACGTCATTGTCAACTTCGATAGTATCGAGTTCGTTTTCAGCGGTTTTATTACAGACGTTAATTAATTTTGTTTTACACATAGCGAGGCTATTTTGTGCAATATTACGTTAAAAATTGGACTTGAAATTTCACGGTCAATCACGATATCATATTTTAAATAATTATTGGTAAGAACATAAGAATTTATCTATAATGTAAAACCATTAGTACATGCGATGAACAAGGTTTGAGATGTACATTTAATACAAATATTTCTTGTTCCCCGGTTTGCTACTATATCAATCGTTCTTTTGCCAGAAGATCTCAAGACCACGGATTCTTTAATCAGTGAACACTCGGCTCCAGAATCGGAGTAAAAATGGAAACGACTCACCCAGGTGACTTGATTTACCAGTTGACGCATCCACTAAGTAGAAATCGACTCGACGCTCGTTACCGAAATTATAGTTTCCTTTCGGAGCACTGCTTTGTAAAGGATTTTCCTCCATAATCAGATAGACAGCTGCACACCATGCAGCGGGGTCGGAGCTCGTGGTTTCAGGGTTGAAATGCGGTAGCGAAAAATTGTTAGATTCCGCACTCTATTTTTGCACTAGTGACTGAATTAACTCGCGCACGATTTTCGTAAGCTCTTTCTCTGTTATAACCGGCACTGATCCCACTTCTGATGTCGGAGACGCGCTGGGGTAAGGGCGTGAAAGAAACCTTCGTTGTGATTAGACATTGTCGTTATGCAATAGAGAAGATATTGACTAGAGCAAGTATGATTGTTACAGATATCGACAAGTAACCGTGGTAATTAGATAATCGAGACGCTAACGACAATGATCCTAGGTTCGATAACGAATCCGCGGTCAACGGGATCGTAGATGTATGATCTCACAAAATCTAAGTCCGGATCGTGAGGACTGTACTCTGTTCGTTAGTAAAGTCGCAAACAGGAATGCCTCTTCGTCTCGATGGTGCCACCGAGGAAAACTATGACGGGGTGTCCCCGAGGGCATGAGGTCATCGGATTCGTGGAGCTATGCCTTCGTTCAGAGGGTGAGGGAAATTGACGTTGCTGTTAATTGGTCAATTTCCACGTCGATGGTTAGAAAAGAATGCTAGCCGCCCTTGAGGGAAAAGTTGCTAATGAGGGGCGTCCTTCGAGAGAAAGTAGGTTTCCCCTATCTTCCCGTAGTTGGGACAAAGACTGTTTTCTGTTTGAAGGACTTGTAATTAACTAAATCTTAAGATTTACAACGGGTCCTCAGGCTAGCTGAACATGCACTGCGGAAACGCATCGGCATCTGGCGACCATCTAACCCGGCGAATAAGGTCTTTGTTAAACAAACGTT
>NW_025219979.1:0-2035 GCF_014825855.1 Bombus pyrosoma | reverse complement strand
GTATAACGTTATGTAGCATTACGTTATAACGTATAACGCTATGTAGATATATGTCATAACGTATAACGTTATGTAGCATTACGTTATAACGTTTAACGTTATGTAGCATTACGTTATAACGTATAACGTTATATAGTATTACGTTATAACATATAACGTTATGTGGTATTAGGATGTAACGTATAACGTTATGTAGCATTACGTTATAACGTGTAACGCTACGTAGATATATGTTATAACGTATAACGTTATGTAGCATTACGTTATAACGTATAACGTTATATGGTATTAGGATGCAATGTATAACGTTATGTAGCATTACGTTATAACGTATAACGCTATGTAGATATATGTCATAACGTATAACATTATGTAGCAATACGTTATAACGTATAACGTTATATGGTATTAGGATGTAACGTATAACGTTATGTAGCATTACGTTATAACATATAGCGATATGCAGTATTACGATATAACGTATAACGTTATGTAGCATTAAGTTATAACGTATAACGTTAAGCAGATATATATTATAACGCATAACGTTATGTAGCATTACGTTATAACGTATTACGTTATGTCGAATATGTTATAACGTATGGCGTTATGCAGTATTACGATATAACATATAACGTTATTTAACATTACGTTGTAACGTATAACGTTATGTAGCATTACATTATAACGTATTACGTTATGTAGCATTACGTTATAACGTATAACGTTATATAGTATTACGTTATAACGTATAACGTTATATGGTATTAGGATGTAACGTATAACGTTATGTAGCATTACGTTATAACCTATAGCGATATGTAGTATTACGATATAACGTATAACGTTATGTAGCATTACGTTATAACGTATAACGCTACGTAGATATATGTTATAACGTATAACTTTATGTAGCATTACGTTATAACGTATAACGTTAAGTAGTATTACGTTATAACGTATAGCGTTATGTAGCATTACGTTATAACGTATAACGTTATATGGTATGAGGATGTAACGTATAACGTTATGTAGCATTACGTTATAACATATAGCGATATGTAGTATTACGTTATAACGTATAACGTTATGTAGTGTTACGATACAACGTATAACGTTATGTGGTATTACGTTATAACATATAACGATATGTGGTATTACGATATAACGTATAATGTTATGTACTATTACGTTATAACATATAACGTTTTGTCATATTGCGATATAACGTATAAGGTCATGTAGTATTACGTTATAGCGTATAACGTTATGTAGCATTACGTTATAACGTATAACGTTATATAGTATTACATTATAACGTATAACGTTATATGGCATAGGGATGTAACGTATAACGTTATGTAGCATTACGTTATAACGTATAACGCTATGTAGATATATGTTATAACGCATAACGTTATATGGTATTAGGATGTAACGTATAGCGTTATGTAGCATTATGTTATATGGTATTAGGATGTAACGTATAACGTTATATAGTGTTACGATACAACGTATTACGTTATGTAGAATATGTTATAACGTATGGCGTTATGTAGTATAACGATATAACATATAACGTTACTTAACATTACGTTGTAACGTATAACATTATGTAGACATATGTTATAACGTATAACGTTATGTAGCATTACGCCATAACGTATAACGTTATATAGTATTACGTTATATCGTATAACGATATGTAGCATTACTTTATAACGTATAACGTTATGTAGCAATACGTTATAACGTATAACGTTATGTAGATATATGTTATAACGTATAACGCTATGCATCATTACGCTATAACGTATAACGATATGTAGATAATTGTTATAACGTATGGCGTTATGTAGTATTACGATATAACATATAACGTTATTTAACATTACGTTATACCGTATAACGTTATGTAGATATATCTTATAACGTATAACGTTATATAGTATTATGATACAACGTATAACGTTATGTAGTATTACGTTATAAGATATAACGAATTGTAGTATTACGATATAACGTATAACGTTAT
>NW_025219978.1:1407489-1409962 GCF_014825855.1 Bombus pyrosoma | reverse complement strand
TAACGTAATGATACATAACGTTATACGTTATAACGTAGTACTATATAAAGTTATACGTTATACCGTGTTTCTATGTAACGTTATACGTTCTAACGTAATGCTATATAACGTTATACGATATATCACAATGCTACATAACGTTATACATTATGCCGTAATGCTACATAACGTTATACGTTATATCGTAATGATACATAACTTTATACGTTATAAGGTAATACCACATAACGTTATACGTTATAACGTAATGCTATATAACGTTATACGTTATGTCATAGTGCTACATAACGTTATACGTTATAACGTAATACTACGTAACGTTATACGTTATATCATAATGCTACATAACGTTATACGTTATAACGTAATACTATATAACGATATGCGTTACTACGCAATAATACATAACGTTATACGCTATAACGTAACACCAAATAACGTTATACGTGATGACGCAATGCTATGTATAACGTTATAAGATACAACGCAATAATACATAACGTTATACGTTATACCGTAATGCTACATAACGTTATACGTTATAACGTAATACTATATAACGATATGCGTTACTACGCAATAATACATAACGTTATACGCTATAACGTAACACTGTATAACGTTATACGTCATGACTCAATGCTATATAACGTTATAAGATACAACGCAATAATACATAACGTTATACGTTATACCGTAATGCTATATAACGTTATACGTTATATCATAGTGCTATATAACGTTATACGTTATACCGTAATGGTACATAACGTTATACGTTATAACGTAATACTACATAACGTTATACGTTATATAATAATGCTACATAACGTTATACGTTATACCGTAATGCTACACAACGTTATACGTTATACCGTAATGCTACATAACGTTATACGTCATAACGTAATACTATATAGCGATATGCGTTACAACGCAATAGTACATAACGTTATACGTTACGGCGCAATAATACATAACGTTATAGGCTATAACGTAACACTATATAACGTTATACGTCATGACTCAATGCTATATAACGTTATAAGATACAACGCAATAATACATAACGTTATACGTTATACCGTAATGCTATATAACGTTATTCGTTATATCATAGTGCTATATAACGTTATACGTTATACCGTAATGCTACATAACGTTATACGTTATAACGTAATACTACATAACGTTATACGTTATATCATAATGCTACATAACGTTATACGTTATACCGTAATGCTACACAACGTTATACGTTATAACGTAATGCTATATAACGTTATACGTTATAACGTAATACTACATAACGTTATACGTTATATCGTGATGCTACATAACGTTATACGTTATACCGTAATACTATATAACGTTATGCGTCTTATGGTAATGCAACATAACGTTATACGTTATAACGTAATGATACATAACGTTATACGTTATAACGTAATACTATATAACGTTATACGTTATACCGTAATGCTACATAACGTTATACGATATAACGTAATACTACGTAACGTTATACGTTATATCATAATGCTACATAACGTTATACGTTATACCGTAATGCTACACAACGTTATACGTTATAACGTAATGATACATAACGTTATACGTTATAACGTAGTACTATATAAAGTTATACGTTATACCGTGTTTCTATGTAACGTTATACGTTCTAACGTAATGCTATATAACGTTAAACGATATATCACAATGCTACATAACGTTATACATTATGCCGTAATGCTACATAACGTTATACGTTATATCGTAATGATACATAACTTTATACGTTATAAGGTAATACCACATAACGTTATACGCTATACCGTAATACTATATAACGTTATACGTCTTATGGTAATGCAACATAACGTTATACGTTATAACGTAATGATACATAACCTTATACGTTATAACGTAATACTATATAACGTTATACGTTATACCGTAATGCTACATTACGTTATACGTTATATCGTGTTACTATATAACGTTATACGTTTTAACGTAATGCTATATAACGTTATAGGATATATCATAATGCTACATAACGTTATACGTAATACCGTAATGATACATAACGTTATACGTCATAACGTAATACTATATAACGATATGCGTTACAACGCAATAATACATAACGTTATACGTTACGGCGCAATAATACATAACGTTATACGCTATAACGTAACAGTATATAACGTTATACGTGATGACGCAATGCTATGTATAACGTTATAAGATACAACGCAATAATACATAACGTTATACGTTATACCGTAATGCTATATAACGTTATACGTTATATCATAGTGCTATATAACGTTATACGTTATACCGTAATGCTACATAACGTTATACGTTATAACGTAATACTACATAACGTTATACGTTATATCATAATGCTACATAACGTTATACGTTATACCGTAATGCTACACAACGTTATCCGTTATAACGTAAT
>NW_025219978.1:1404527-1406989 GCF_014825855.1 Bombus pyrosoma | reverse complement strand
AGCATTGCGTTATGACGTATAACTTTATATAGTGCTACGTTATAGCGTATAACGTTATGTAGTTTTACGTTATAACGTATACCGTTATG
This sequence comes from Bombus pyrosoma, assembly GCF_014825855.1. Lineage (NCBI taxonomy): Eukaryota > Metazoa > Arthropoda > Insecta > Hymenoptera > Apidae > Bombus > Bombus pyrosoma. The sequence goes on along the minus strand of NW_025219978.1, from coordinate 1,406,900 downwards.
TAGCATTACGGTATAACATATAACGTTATGTTGCATTAGGGTATAACGTAAAACGTTATGCAGTATTACGTTATAACATATAACGTTATGTAGCATTACGTTATAACGTATAACGTTATGTAGCATTTGGGTATAACGTATAACTTTATGTAGTGTTATGTTATAACATATAACGTTATGTAGCATTACGTTATAACGTATAACGTTATGTAGCATTTGGGTATAACGTATAACTTTATGTAGTGTTATGTTATAACGTATAACGTTATGTAGCATTACAGTATGACGTATAACGTTATGTAGCATTATGATATAACGTATAACGTTATATAGCATTGCGTTATGACGTATAACGTTATATAGTGTTACGTTATAGCGTATAGAGTTATGTAGTATTACGTTATAACGTATAACGTTATGTAGCATAACGGTATAACGCATAACGTTGTGTAGCAGTACGATATAACGTATAACGTTATGTAACATAACGGTATAACGTATAGCGTTAGGTAGCATTACGGTATAACGTATAACGTTATGTAGCATTACGTTATAACGTATAACGTTTTGTAGTATTACGTTATATCGTGTAACGTTATGTAGCATAACGGTATAACATATAACGTTGTGTAGCAGTACGATATAACGTATAACGTTGTGTAGTATTACGTTATAACGTATAACGTTATGTAGCATAACGGTATAACGTATAACGTTGTGTAGCAGTACGATACAACGTATAACGTTATGTACCATTACGGTATAACGTATAACGTTATGTAGCATTACAATATAACGTATAAGGTAATGTAGTATTACGTTATAACGTATAACGTTACATAGCATCGCGTTCTGACGTATATCGTTATATAGCATTGCGTTATCACGTATAACGTTATACAGCATTGCGTTATAATGTATAGCGTTATGTAGCATTACGGTATAACGTATAACGTTATGTACCATTAGGGTATAACGTATAACGTTATACAGCATTGCGTTATAACGTATAGCGTTATGTAGCATTACGGTATAACGTATAACGTTATGTAGCATTAGGGTATAACGTATAACGTTCTATAGCATTACGGTATGACGTATAACGTTATATAGTATTACGTTATAACGTATAACGTTATGTAGCATTACAGTATAACGTATAACGTTATGTAGCATTACGTTATAACGTATAACTTTATATAGTATTACGTTATAACGTATAACGTAATGTAGCATTACAATATAACGTATAACGTTATATAGCATTGCGTTATGACGTATAACGTTATATAGTGTTACGTTATAGCGTATAGAGTTATGTAGTATTACGTTATAACGTATAACGTTATGTAGCATTACGGTATAACGTATAACGTCATACAGCATTGCGTTATAACGTATAGCGTTATACAGCATTGCGTTATAACGTATAGCGTTATGTAGCATTACGGTATAACGTATAACGTTATGTAGTATTACGTTATAACGTATAACGTTTTGTAGTATTACGTTATATCGTGTAACGTTATGTAGCATAACGGTATAACGTATAACGTTGTGTAGCAGTACGATATAACGTATAACGTTGTGTAGTATTACGTTATAACGTATAACGTTATGTAGCATAACGGTATAACGTATAACGTTGTGTAGCAGTACGATACAAAGTATAACGTTATGTACCATTACGGTATAACGTATAACGTTATGTAGCATTACAATATAACGTATAACGTTATGTAGTATTACGTTATAACGTATAACGTTACATAGCATCGCGTTATGACGTATATCATTATATAGCATTGCGTTATAACGTATAACGTTATGTAGCATTACGGTATAACGTATAGCGTTATGTACCATTAGGGTATAACGTATAGCGTTATACAGCATTGCGGTATAACGTATAGCGTTATGTAGCATTACGGTATAACGTATAACGTTATGTAGTATTACGTTATAACGTATAACGTTATGTAGCATTACGTTATAACGTATAACGTTTTGTAGTATTACGTTATTTCGTGTAACGTTATGTAGCATAACGGTATAACGTATAACGTTGTGTAGCAGTACGATATAACGTATAACGTTGTGTAGTATTACGTTATAACGTATAACGAAATGTAGCATAACGGTATAACGTATAACGTTGTGTAGCAGTACGATACAACGTATAACGTTATGTACCATTACGGTATAACGTATAACGTTATGTAGCATTACAATATAACGTATAACGTTATGTAGTATTACGTTATAACGTATAACGTTACATAGCATCGCGTTATGACGTATATCATTATATAGCATTGCGTTATAACGTATAACGTTATACAGCATTGCGTTATAACGTATAGCGTTATGTAG
>NW_025219978.1:1401582-1404027 GCF_014825855.1 Bombus pyrosoma | reverse complement strand
TTTACGTTATATCGTAATGCTACATAACGTTATACGTTATATCTTTATGCTACATATCGTTATACGTTATAACGTAACAGTACATAACGTTATACGTCATATCGTAATACTATATAACGTTATACGCTATAACGTAATACTACATAACGTTATTCGTTATAACGTAACACTACATATCGTTATACGTTATAACGTAACAATACATAACGTTATACCTTATATCGTAATACAACATATCGTTATACGTTATATCGCATTACCATATATCGTTATACGTAATAACGTAACACTACATATCGATATACGATATATCGTAATACTATATAACGTTATACCATGTAACGTAGTACTACATAACGTTATACGTTATATCGTTATGCTACGTAACGTTATGCGGTATATCGAAATATAATATATCCATATACGTTATATCGTAATACCATATAACGTTATACGTCATATCGTAATACTATATAACGTTATACGCTATAACGTAATACTACATATCGATATACCTTATATCGTAATTCTATATAACGTTATACGTTGTAACGTAGTACTACATAACGTTATACGTTATATCGTAATGCTACATAACGTTATACGTTATATCGTAATACTACATATCGCTATACGTTATATCGTAATACCATATATCGTTATACGTTATAACGTAACAGTACATAACGTTATACGTTATATCGGAATACTACATAACGTTATAAGCTATAACGTAATGCTACATAACGTTTTACGTTATATCGTAATGCTACATAACGTTATACGTTATATCGTAATGCTACATATCGTTATACGTTATAACGTAACAGTACATAACGTTATACCTTATATCGTAATACAACATATCGTTATACGTTATATCGCATTACCATATATCGTTATACGTTGTAACGTAGTACTACATAACGTTATACGTTATATCGTAATGCTACATAACGTTATACGTTATATCGTAATACTACATATCGTTATACGTTATATCGTATTACCATATAACGTTATACGTTATGTCGAAATAGTACATGACGTTATACATTATATCGTAATACGACATATCGTTATACGCTGTAACATAATGCTACATAACGTTATACGTTATATCGTAATGCTACCTAACGTTATACGTTATAAGGTAATACTACATACCGTTATACGTTATATCGTAACACCACATAACGTTGTACGTTGTATCCTAATACTACATTACGTTATACGTTATATGCTAATACTACATTACGTTATACGTTATAACGTAATACTATATAACGTTATACGGTATATCGAAATACAACATACCCATATACGTTATATCGTAATACCATATAACGTTATACGTTATATCGTAATACTGTATAACGTTATACGTCATATCGTAATACTATATAACGTTATACGCTATAACGTAATACTACATATCGATATACATTATATCGTTATACTATATAACGTTATACGTTGTAACGTAGTACTAGATAACGTTATACGTTATATCGTAATGCTACATAACGTTATACGTTATATCGTAATACTACATATCGCTATACGTTATATCGGAATACCATATATCGTTATACGTTATAACGTAACAGTACATAACGTTATACGTTATATCGGAATACTACCTAACGTTATACGCTATAACGTAATGCTACATAACGTTTTACGTTATATCGTAATGCTACATAACGTTATACGTTATATCGTAATGCTACATATCGTTATACGTTATAACGTAACAGTACATAACGTTATACGTCATATCGTAATACTATATAACGTTATACGCTATAACGAAATACTACATAACGTTATTCGTTATAACGTAACACTACATATCGTTATACGTTATAACGTAACACTACATAACGTTATACCTTATATCGTAATACAACATATCGTTATACGTTATATCGCATTACCATATATCGTTAGACGTTATAACGTAACACTACACATCGATATACGTTATATCGTAATTCCATATATCGTTATACGTTGTAACGTAGTACTACATAACGTTATACGTTATAACGTAACACTACATAACGTTATACCTTATATCGTAATACTACATATCGTTATACGTTATATCGTATTACCATATAACGTTATACGTTATGTCGTAATAGTACATGACGTTATACATTATATCGTAATACGACATATCGTTATACGCTGTAACATAATGCTACATAACGTTATACGTTATATCGTAATGCTACCTTACGTTATACGTTATAAGGTTATACTACATACCGTTATACGTTATATCGTAACACCACATAACGTTGTACGTTGTATCCTAATACTACATTACGTTATACGTTATATGCTAATACTACATTACGTTATACGTTGTAACGTAACAGTACATAACGTTATACGTTATATCGGAATACTACATAACGTTATACGCTATAACGT
>NW_025219978.1:1398646-1401082 GCF_014825855.1 Bombus pyrosoma | reverse complement strand
ACGTTATATGGTATTACGATATTACGCACAACGACATGTAGTGTTACGATATAACGTATAACGTTATATAGTATTAAGTTATAAGGTATAACGTTATGTAGCATTACGATATAACGTATAACGTTATGTAGTATTACGACATAACGTATATCGTTATATAATATTACTATATAACGTATAAAGCTATGTACTATTACGTTATAGCGTATAACGTTATGTAGTACTACGTTATAACGTATAACGGTATGTACCATTACGATATGACGTATAACGATATGTATTATGACGATATAACGCATAACGTTATATGGTTGTACTTTATAACGTATAACGATATGTAGCATTACGATATAACGTATAACGTTATGTAGCATTACGATATAACGTATAACGTTATGTGGTTTTACCATACAGCATATAACGGTATGTAATAATACGTTATAACGTATAACGTTATGTTGTATTACATTATAACGTGTAACGCTATATAGTATTACCATATAACGTATAACGTTATATGGTTTTACGATGTAACCTATAACGTTACGTAGCATTACTATATAACTTATAACGTTATGTAGCATTACGATACAACGAATAACGATATGTAGCATTACGGTATAACGTATAACGTTATGTAGTACTACGTTCCAACGTATAACGTTATATGGTATTGCGATACTACGCATAACGATATGTAGTGTTACGATATAACGTTTAACGTTATGTAGCATTACGTTATAGCGTATAACGTTATATAGCATTACGATATAACGTATAACGTTATGTAGTATTACGACATAACGTATATCGTTATATAATATTACTATATAACGTATAAAGCTATGTACTATTATGTTATAGCGTATAACGTTACGTAGTACTACGTTATAACGTATAACGGTATGTAGCATTACGATATGACGTATAACGATATGTAGTATAACGATATAACGCATAACGTTATATGGTTGTACTTTATAACGTATAACGATATGTAGCATTACGATATAACGTATAACGTTATGTAGCATTACGATATAACGTATAACGTTATGTGGTTTTACGATACAGCATATAACGGTATGTAATAATACGTTATAACGTATAACGTTATGTTGTATTACATTATAACGTGTAACGCTATATAGTATTACCATATAACGTATAACGTTATATGGTATTACGATGTAACCTATAACGTTACGTAGCATTACTATATAACTTATAACGTTATGTGGCATTACGATAAAACGAATAACGATATGTAGCATTACGGTATAACGTATAACGTTATGTAGTACTACGTTCCAACGTATAACGTTATATGGTATTGCGATACTACGCATAACGATATGTAGTGTTACGATATAACGTTTAACGTTATGTAGCATTACGTTATAGCGTATAACGTTATGTAGTACTACGTTATAACGTATAACGTTATCTAGCATTACGATATAACGTATACAGATATGTAGTATTACGATATGACGTATAACATTATATGGTATTACGATATTACGCATAACGATATGTAGTATTACGATATAACGTATAACGTTATCTAGCATTACGATATAACGTATAACGTTATGTAGTTTTGCTATATAGCATATAACGATATGTAATAATACGTTATAACATATATCGGTATGTGGTATTACATTATAACGTGTAACGCTACATAGTATTACGATATAACGTATAACGTTATGTAGCATTACGATATAACGTATAACGATATCTAGTATTACGATATAACGTATAATGTAATGTAGCATTACGACATAACGTATAGCGTTATATAGTATTACGTTATAACGTACAACGTTATGTAGTGTTACGTTATAACTTATAACGATATATAGTATTACGATATAACGGATAACGTTATATGGTATTACGATATTACGCATAACGATATGTAGTATTACGATATAACGTATAACGTTATCTAGCATTACGATATGACGTATAACGTTATGTAGTTTTACGATACAGCATATAACGATATGTAATAATACGTTATAACGTATAACGTTATGTTGTATTACATTATAACATGCAACTCTATATAGTATTACGATATAACGTATAACGTTATATAGTATTATGATATAACCTATAACGTTACGTAGCATTACTATATAACTTATAACGTTATGTAGCATTACGATATAACGTATAACGTTATATAGTAATGCGTTATAACTTATAACGTTATGTAGTGTTACGATATAAGGTTTAACGTTATGTAGCATTACGTTATAGCGTATAACGTTATGTAGTACTACGTTATAACGTATAACGTTATGCAGCATTACGATATAACGAATAACGATATGTACCATTACGATATAACGTATAACGTTATGTAGTACTACGTTCCAACGTATGACGTTATGTAGTTTTACTTTATAACGAATAACGTTA
>NW_025219978.1:1395724-1398146 GCF_014825855.1 Bombus pyrosoma | reverse complement strand
TACGTTATAGCGTATAACGTTATGTGGTATTACGTTCTATCGTATAACGTTATGTAGTATTACGTTATAACGTATAACGTTATGTAATATTACGTTATAACGTGTAACGTTTTGTAGTATTACGGTATAACGTATAACGTTATGTAGCATTACGATATAACATATAATGTTATATAGCCTTACGTTATAACGTATAACGATCTATAGTATTACGTTATTGCGTATAACGTTATGTAGCATTACGTCATAACGCATAACCTTATACAGTATTACGTTATAACGTATATCGTTATATAGTATTACTTCATAATGTCTAACGTTATGTAGCATTATGATTTAACGTATAACGTTTTGTAGCTTCGCGATATAACGTATAACGTTATATAGTATTACGTTATAACGTATGACGTTATGTAATATTACGTTATAACGTGTAACGTTATGTAGTATTACGGTATAACGTATAACGTTATGTAGCAATACGATATCACGTATAACGTTCTATAGTATTACGTTATAACGTTTAACGTTATATAGTATTACTTCATAACGTATAACGTTATATAGCATTACGTTATAACGTATAACGTTATATAGTATTACGTTATAACGTATAACGTTGTATAGTATTACACTATAACGTATAACGTTATGTAATATTACGTTATAACGTGTATTGTTTTGTAGTATTACGGTATAACGTATAACGCTATGTAGCATTACGATATAACGTATAACGTTATATAGCTTTACGTTATAACGTATAACGTTATATAGTATTACGTTATAACGTATAACGATCTATAGTATTACGTTATTGCGTATAACGTTATGTAGCATTACGTCATAACGCATAACCTTATACAGTATTACGTTATAACGTATATCGTTATATAGTATTACTTCATAATGTCTAACGTTATGTAGCATTATGATTTAACGTATAACGTTATGTAGCTTCGCGATATAACGTATAACGTTATATAGTATTACGTTATAACGTATGACGTTATGTAATATTACGTTATAACGTGTAACGTTATGTAGTATTACGGTATAACGTATAACGTTATGTAGCAATACGATATCACGTATAACGTTCTATAGTATTACGTTATAACGTTTAACGTTATATAGTATTACTTCATAACGTATAACGTTATATAGTATTACATTATAACGTGTAACGTTATATAGCATTACGTTATAACGTATAACGTTGTATAGTATTACACTATAACGTATAACGTTATGTAATATTACGTTATAACGTGTATTGTTTTGTAGTATTACGGTATAACGTATAACGCTATGTAGCATTACGATATAACGTATAACGTTATATAGCTTTACGTTATAACGTATAACGTTATATAGCATTACGTTATAACGTATAACGTTATGTAGCATTACGATATAACGTATAACGTTATACAGTGTTACGTTATAGCGTATAACGTTATGTGGTATTACGTTCTATCGTATAACGTTATGTAGTATTACGTTATAACGTATAACGTTATGTAATATTACGTTATAACGTGTAACGTTTTGTAGTATTACGGTATAACGTATAACGTTATGTAGCATTACGATATAACATAAAATGTTATATAGCCTTACGTTATAACGTATAACGTTATATAGTATTACGTTATAACGTATAACGTTATGTAGCATCACGATATAACATATAACGTTATATAGCATTACGTTATAACGTATAACGTTATGTAATATTACGTAATAACGTGTAACGTTATGTAGTATTACGGTATAACGTATAACGCTATGTAGAATTACGATATAACGTATAACGTTAATAGCTTTACGTTATAACGTATAACGTTATATAGCACTACGTTATAACGTATAAGGTTATGTAGCATTACGATATAACGTATAACGTTCTATAGTATTACGTTATAACGTATAACGTTATGTAGCATTACGATATAACTTATAACGTTATGTAATATTACGTAATAACGTGTAACGTTATGTAGTATTACGGTATAACGTATAACGCTATGTAGCATTACGATATAACGTATAACGTTATGTAGCATTACGATATAACATATAACGTTATATAGCATTACGCTATAACGTATAACGTTATGTAGCATCGCGATATAACGTATAACGTTATATGTTATTACTTTATACCGTATAACGTTATGTAATATTACGTTATAACGTGTAACGTTATGTAGTATTACCGTATAACGTATAACGTTATGTAGCAATACGATATAACGTATAACGTTATATAGCATTGCGATATAACGTATAACGTTATATATTATTACTTCATAACGTATAACGTTATATAGCATTACGTTATAACGTATAACGTTATATAGTATTACGTTATAACGTATAACGATATGTAGCATCACGATATAATGTATAACGTTAT
>NW_025219978.1:1392854-1395224 GCF_014825855.1 Bombus pyrosoma | reverse complement strand
ACGTCATAACGTATTACTACATAACGTTATACGTTATAACGTAGTGCTATATAACGTTGTATGTTATATCGTAATGCTATATAACGTTATACGTTATAACGTAATACTATATAACGTTATAGGTCACAACGTATTACTACATAGCGTTATACGTTATAACGTAGTGCTATATAACGTTGTATGTTATATCGTAATGCTACATAATGTTATACTTTATAACGTAATACTATGTAACGTTATACGTCATAACATATTACTACATAGCGTTATACGTCAGAACGTATTACTACATAACGTTATACGATATATCGTAATGATGCATAATGTTATACGTTATATCGTAATGCTACATATCGTTATACGTTATATGGTAATACTACATAGCGTTATACGTCATAACGTATTACTACATAACGTTATACGTTATATCGTAAAGATACATAACGTTATACGTTATATCGTAATGCTACATAACGTTATACGTTATATCGTAATGCCACATACCGTTATACGCTATATCGTAATGCTACATAACGTTATACGTTATATCGTAATATTACATAACGTTATACGTTATATCGTAACACTACATAATGTTATACGTTATATCGTAATGCTACATATCGTTATACGTCCTAACGTATTAGTACATAACGTTATACGTTATAACGTAGTGCTATATAACGTTATATGTTATATCGTAATGCTATATAACGTTATATGTTATAACGTAATACTATATAACGTTATAGGTCACAACGTATTACTACATAGCGTTATACGTCATAACGTATTACTACATAACGTTATTCGTTATATCGTAATGATGCATAACGTTATACGTTATATCGTAATGCTACATATCGTTATAAATTATGTCGCAATACTACATAGCGTTATACGTCATAACGTATTACTACATAACGTTATACGTTATATCGTAATGCTACATATCGTTATACATTATAACGTAATATTACATAACGTTATACGTTATATCGTAATACTACATAATGTTATACGTTATATCGTAATGCTACATAACGTTATACGTTATATCGTAATGATACATAACGTTATACGTTATGTCGTAATGCTACATATCGTTATACGTTATATCGTAATGCTACATATCGTTATACGTCATAACGTATTACTACATAACGTTATACGTTATATCGTAATGCTACATATCGTTATTCGTTATATCGTAATACTACATAGCGTTATACGTGATAACGTATTACTACATATCGTTATACGTTATATCGTTATGCTACATAACGTTATACGTTATATCGTAATGCTACATAACGTTATACGTTATATCGTAATACTACATAACGTTATTCGTTATATCGTAATGCTACATAACGATATACGTTATATCGTAATACTACATAACGTTATCCGCCATAACGTATTACTACATAACATTATACGTTATATCGTAATGCAACATAACGTTATTCGTTATATCGTAATGCTACATAACGTTATACGTTATATCACAATACTACATAACGTTATACGTTACAACGTAATACTACATAACGATCTACGTTATATCGTAATTCTACATAACGTTATACGTTATAACGTAATATTACATAACGTTCTACGTTATAACGTAATATTACATAACGTTATACGTTATATCGTAATGCTACATAACGTTATACGTTATATCGTAATACTACATAACGTGATACGTTATATCGTAATGCTACATATCGTTATCCGTCATAACGTATTACTGCATAACGTTATACGTTATATCGTAATGATACTTAACGTTATACGTTATATCGTAATGCTACATACCGTTATACGTTATATCGTAAGTGCTACATAACGTTATACGTTATATCGTAATATTACATAACATTATACGTTATATTGTAACACTACATAATGTTATACGTTATATCGTAATGCTTCGTATCGTTATACGTCATAACGTATTAGTACATAACGTTATACGTTATAACGTAGTGCTATATAACGTTATATGTTATATCGTAATGCTATATAACGTTATATGTTATAACGTAATACTATATAACGTTATAGGTCACAACGTATTGCTACATAGCATTATACGTCATAACGTATTACTACATAACGTTATTCGTTATATCGTAATGATACATAGCGTTATACGTTATATAGTAATGCTACATACCGTTATACGTTATGTCGTAATACTACATAGCGTTATACGTCATAACGTATTACTACATAACGTTATACGTTATATCGTAATGCTACATATCGTTATACGTTATAACGTAATACTACATAACGTTATACGTTATATCGTAATACTACATAATGTTATACGTTATATCGTAATGCTACATAACGTTA
>NW_025219978.1:1390009-1392354 GCF_014825855.1 Bombus pyrosoma | reverse complement strand
ACATATTACCTTATAAGGTTATACGTTATATCGTAATCCTATTTAACGTTATACGTTGTAACATATTACGACATAACGTTATACGTTATATCGTATTACTATATAACGTTGTACGTTATAACGTAACACTACATATCGTTATATATTATAACGTAACACTACATAACGTTAATCGTTATATCGTAATACTACATATCGTTGTACGTTATATCGTAATACCATATAACGTTATACGTTATATCGTAATAGTATATAATGTTATTCGTTATAACGTAATACTACGTAACGTTATACGTTATATCGTAATACTATATAGTGTTATACGTTGTTACATAGTACTACATAACGTTATACGATATAACGTAATATAACATGACGTTAAACGCCATAACGTAATGCTACATAAAGTTATACGCTATAACGTAATGCTTCATATCGTTATACGTTTTATCGTAGTACCATATAACGTTATACGTTATATCGTAATACTACATAACGTTATACGTTATATCGTATTACTATATAACGTTATACGTTATAACGTAATTCTACATAACGTTATGCGTTATAGCGTAGTGCCTTATAACGTTATACGTTATATCGTAATGCTACATAACGTTATACGCTCTAACGTAATGCTGCATAACGTCATACGCTATAACGTAACACTACATATCGTTATACGTTTTATCGTAGTACCATATAGCGTTATACGTTGTTACGTAATACTACATAACGTTATACGTTATATCGTAATACTACATAACGTCATACGTCATAACGTAATTCTACATAGCGCTATATTATATATCGTAATACTATATAACGTTTTACGTTGTAACGTTATACTACATAACGTTATATGTTATAAGGTAATACTACATATCGTTATACGTTATAACGTATTACATTATAAGGTTATACGTTATATCGTAATACTACATAACGTTGTACGTTATAACGTAACAATACATATCGTTATATGTTATAACGTAACACTACATAACGTTATACGTTATATCGTAGTACTACATATCGTCATACGTTATATCGTAATAATACATATCTTTGTACGTTACATCGAAATACCATATAACGTTATACGTTATATCGTAATAGTATATAACGTTTTACGTTATAACGTAATACTACATAACGTTATACGTTATATCGTAATAGTATATAACGTTTTACGTTATAACGTAATACTACATAACGTTATACGTTATATCGTAATGCTATATAACGTGATTCGTTTTAGCGTAATGCTACATAACGTTATTCTCTATAACGTAATGCTACATAACGTTATACGTTATAACGTAATGCTACATAGCGCTATACTATATATCGTAATACTATATAACGTTTTACGTTGTAACGTTATACTGCATAACGTTATGTGTTATAAGGTAATACTACATATCGTTATACGTTATAACATATTACGTTATAAGGTTATACGTTATATCGTAATACCATATAACGTTTTTCGTAGTAACGTTATACTATGTAACGTTATACGTTATAACGTAATACTTCATATCGCCATACGTTATAGCGTAGTACCTTATAACGTTATACGTTATAACGTAATACTACGTAACGTTATACGTTATATCGTAATACTATATAGCGTTGTACGTTGTTACGTAGTACTACATAACGTTATACGATATAACGTAATATAACATGACGTTAAACGCTGTAACATAATGCTACATAAAGTTGTACGCTATAATGTGACGCTACATAAAGTTATGCGTTATAAAGTAATACTACATATCGCCATAAGTTATAACATATTACGTTATAAGGTTATACGCTATATCGTAATACTACATAACGTTGTACGTTATAACGTAACACTACATATCGTTATACGTTATAACGTAACACTACCTAACGTTATACGTTATAGCGTAATACTACATAACGTTATACGCTATAACGTAATGCTACATAGCGCTATACGTTATATCGTAATACTATATACCGCTTTACGTTGTAACGAAATACTACATAACGTTATATGTTATAAGGAAATACTACATATCTTTATACGTTATAATGTATTACGTTATAACGTTATACGTTATATCGTAATAGTATATAACGTTTTACGTTATAACGTAATACTACATAGCGTTATACGTTATATCGTAATGCTACTCAACGTGATTCGTCATATCGTAATGCTACATAACGCTATACTCTATAACGTAATGCTACATAACGTTATACGCTCTATCGTAATGCTACATAACGTTATACGCTATAACGTAATGCTACATAACGTTATACGTTATATCGTAATACTACATAACGTTATAAGTTATATCGTA
>NW_025219978.1:1387166-1389509 GCF_014825855.1 Bombus pyrosoma | reverse complement strand
TAACGTTATACGTTATATTCTAATACTATATAACGTTATATGTTAAAACGTAATACCATATAACGTTGCACGTTATATCGTAATACTCTATAACGTTATACGTTATAATCTAATACTATATAACGTTATACGTTATATCATAATACCATATAACGTTATACTATATATCATAATACTATATAACGTTATACGTTATATCGTAACACCATATAACGTTATACGTTATATCGTAATACTATATATTGTTATACGTTATATCGTAATACTATATAACGTTATACGTTATATCGTAATACTATATATCGTTATACGTTATATCGTAACACCATATAACGTTATACGTTATATCGTAATACAATATAACGTTATACGTTATATGATAATACTATATATTGTTATACGTTATATCGTAATACTATATAACGTTATACGTTACATCGTAATACTATATAGCGTTATACGTTATATCGTAATACTATATAGCGTTATACGTTGTCACGTAATACTACATAACGTTATACGTTATATCGTCATACTACATATCGTTATACGTTATATCGTAATACCGTATAACGTTATACGCTATATCGTAATGCTACATACCGTGATTCGTTATATCGTAATACTATATAGCGTTATACGTTGTTACGTAATACTACATAACGTTATACGTTATATCGTAATACTACATATCGTTATACGTTATATCGTAATACTATATAGCGTTATACGTTATATCGTAATACTATATAGCGTTATACGTTGTTACGTAATACTACATAACGTTATACGTTATATCGTAATACTATATAGCGTTATACGTTATATCGTAATACTATATAGCGTTATACGTTAAAACGTAATACCACATATCGCTATACGTTATATCGTAATACCATATATCGTTATACGTTATATCGCAATACCATATATCGTTTTACGTTATATCATAATACTATATAACGTTATACGTTAAAACGTAATACCACATATCGTTATATGTTATATCGTATTACCACATATCGTTATACGTTATATCGTAACACCATATAACGTTATACGTTATATCGTAATACAATATAACGTTATACGTTATATCATAATACCATATATCGTTATACTATATATCATAATACTAAATAACTTTATACGTTATATCATAATACTATATAACGTTATACGTTATATCATAAAACTATATACCGTTATACGTTATATCGTAATACTATATAACGTTATACGATATATCGTAATACAATATAACGTTATACTATATATCATAATACAATATAACGTTATACGTTATATCGTAATACTATATAACGTTATACGTTGTATCGTAATACTATATAACGTTTTACGTTATATCATAATACTATATAACGTTATCCTATATATCATAATACTATATAACGTTATACGTTATATCGTAACACCATATAACGTTATACGTTTTTACGTATTACAATATAACCTTATACGTTATATCGTAACACCATATAACGTTATACGTTATATCATAATACTATATAACGTTATACTATATATCATAATACTATATAACGTTATACGTTATATCGTAACACCATATATCGTTATACGTTATATCGTAACACCATATAGCGTTATACGTTTTTACGTAATACAATATAACCTTATACGTTATATCGTAACACCATATGACGTTATACGTTTTTACGTAATACAATATAACCTTATACGTTATATCGTAACACCATATAACGTTATACGTTATATCATAATACTATATAACGTTATACTATATATCATAATACTATATAACGTTATACGTTATATCGTAACACCATATATCGTTATACGTTATATCGTAATACTATATAACGTTATACGTTATATCGCTATACTATATATCGTTTTACGTTATATCATAATACAATATAACGTTATACGTTAAAACGTAATACCACATATCGTTATACGTTATATCGTAACACCACATATCGTTATACGTTATATCGTAACACCATATAACGTTATACGTTATATCGTAATACAAAATAACGTTATACGTTATATCGTAATACTATATAACGTTATACGTTATATCATAATACTATATAACGTTATACGTTATATCGTAGTACTATATAACGTTATACGTCATATCATAATAACACATAACGTTATACGTTATAACGTGATACTATATAACGTTATATGTTATAACGTAACACCACATAACGTTATACGTAAGATCGTAGTGCCGCATAACGTTATACGGTATATCGTAATACCACTTAACGTTATACGTCATATCGTAATACCACATAACGTTATACGTTATAACGTAACACTACATAA
>NW_025219978.1:1384329-1386666 GCF_014825855.1 Bombus pyrosoma | reverse complement strand
GTTATATCGTAATACTACATATCGTTATACGTTATATCGTAACACTACATAACGTTATACGTTGGAACGTAGTACTACATAACGTTATACGTCACATCGTAATGCTACCTATCGTTATTCGTTATATCGTCATGCTGCATAACGTTATCGGTCATATCGGAATGCTATATATCGTTATACGTTATACCGTATTAACATATAAAGTTATACGTTATATCGTAATACCACATATCGTTATACGTTATATCGTAATGCTACATATCGTTATACGTTATATCGTAATACTATATAGCGTTACACGTTATAATGTAATACCACATAACGTTATCCGTTATATCGTAATAGTATATAACGTTATACGTTACATCGTAATACCACATATCGTTAAACGTTATATCGTATTACTACATATCGTTATACGTTATATCGTAATACTACATAACGTTATACGTTGGAACGTAGTACTACATAACGTTATACATTATGTCGTAATAGTACATATCGTTATACGTTGGAACGTAGTACTACATAACGTTATACGTTATGTCGTAATAGTACATATCGTTATATGCTATATCGTAAAACTACATAACGTTATACGTTATATCGTAGCACTGCATAACGTTATACGTTATAACGTATTACCATATAACGTTATCCGTTATATCGTAATAGTATATAAAGTTATACGTTATATCGTAATACTACATAACGTTATACGTTATAACGTAATACTATATAACGTTATACGTTGGAACGTAGTACTACATATCGTTATACGTTATATCGTGATGCTACATACGTTATGCGATATATCGTAATGCTACATAACGTTATACGTTATAACGTAACACTACATAACGTCATACGTTGGAACGTAGTACCTCATAACGTTATACGTTATATCGTAATGCTACATATCGTTATTTGTTATATCGTAATGCTACATAACGTTATACTTTGTAACGAAATAGTATATAACGTTATAAGTTATATCGTAATGCTACGCAACGTTATAGGTTATATCGTAATACTATATAGCGTTACACGTTATAATGTAATACCACATAACGTTAGACGTTATAACGTATTATCACATATCGTTATATGCTATATCGTAAAACTACATAAAGTTATACGTTATAACGTAATACTATATAACGTTATACGTTATATCGTAATGCTACATTACATTATACGTTATATCGTAGTACTAGATATCGTTATACAATATACCGTAATGCTACATAACGTTATACGTTATATCGTAATACTATATAGCGTTACACGTTATAGTGTAATACCACATAACGTTAAACGTTATAACGTATTATTACATACCGTTATATGCTATATCGTAAAACTACATAACGTAATACGTTATATCGTAATACCACATATCGTTATACGTTATATCGTAACACTACATAACGTTATACGTTATAACGTAATAATATATAACGTCATACGTTATATGGTAATACTACAATACATTATACGTTATAACGTAATACTATATAACGTTATACGTTATGTCGTAATAGTACATAACGATATAAGTTATATCGTAATACTACATATCGTTATACGTTATAACGTATTACCATATAACGTTATCCATTATATCGTAATACCACATATCGTTATACGTTATATCGTAACACTACATAACGTTATACGTTAAAACGTATTACCATATATCGTTATCCGTTATATCGTAATACTATATAACGTTATACGTTATATCGTAATGCTACATAACGTTATACGTTATGTCGTAATAGTACATAACGTTATAAGTTATATCGTAATACTACATATCGTTATACGTTATAACGTATTACCATATAACGTTATTCGTTATATCGTCATGCTGCATAACGTTATCGGTTATATCGTAATGCTACATACCGTTATACGTTATAACGTATTACCATATAACGTTATACGTTATATGGTAATACCACATATCGTTATACGTTATATCGTAATGCTACATATCGTTATACGTTGGAACGTAGAACTACAGAACGTTATACGTTATATCGTAATGCTACATAACGTTACACGTCATAACCAAATACTACATAACGTTACACGTTATTTCGTAATAGTACATATCGTTATACGTTATAACATATTACCATATAACGTTATACGTTATATCGTAATACCACATATCGTTATACGTTATATCGTAATACTACATATCGTTATACGTTATATCATAATACTAAATAACGTTATACGTTGGAACGTAGTACTACATAACGTTATACGTTATATCGTAATGCTACATAACGTTATACGTCATATCGTAATGCTACATAACGTTAT
>NW_025219978.1:1381501-1383829 GCF_014825855.1 Bombus pyrosoma | reverse complement strand
TCGTAATACAACATGACGTTATACCTTATTTCATAATACCACGTAGCGTTATACGATATAACATAATAGTATATAACCTTATACGTCATATCGTAACACCTCATAACGTTATACGTTAGATCGTAATATCACATAACGTTATATGTTATATCGTAACACCACATAACGTTATATGTTATATCGTAATACCACATAACGTAATACGTTATATCGTATTGCTATATGACGTTATACGTTATATCGTAATACCGCATAACGTTACACCTTATATCGTAATACCACCTTACGTTATACGTTATATCGTAATACCGCATGACATTATACGTTATATCGTTATACCACATATCGTTATACGTCATATCGTAACACCACATAACGTTATACGTTATATCGTAGTACCACATAACGTTATACGTCATGTCGCAGTACTACATAACGTTATACGTTATAACGTAATACCATACAGTGTTATACGTTATATCGTAATGCCACATAACGTTACACCTTATTTCATAATTCCACGTTGCGTTATACGTTCTATCGTAATACTATATAACGATGCACGTGATATCGTAAGTCCACATAACGTTATGGGTTATGTCGTAATAACACATAACGTTATACGTCATATTGTAATACCACATAACGTTATACGTAATAACGTAATACTATAAAACGTTATTCGTCATATTGTAATACCACATAACGTCATACGTCATATCCTTATACCACGTAGCGTTATACGATATAACATAATACTATATAACATTATACTAAATAGCGTAATACTATATAACGTTATACCTTATTTCATAATAAAATGTAGCGTTATACGTTATAACGTAACACCGCATAACGCCATACGTTATATCGTAACACCGCGTAACGTTATACGTTATATCGTACTGCTATATGACGTTATACGTTATATCCTAATACTACATTCCGTTAAACGTTATATCGTAATACTACATAACGTTATACCTTTTTGCATAATACCATGTAGCGTTATACGATATAACATAATACTATATAACGTTATACGTTATATGGTAACACCACATAACGTTATACGTTATATCGTAATACCACATAACGTTACACGTTATATCGTATTGCTATATGACGTTATACGTTATATCCTATTACTACATTACGTTATACGTCTAATCGTAATTCCACATAACGTTATACGTTATATAGTAGTACCACACATCGTTATACGTTATATCGCAGTACTCCATAACGTTGTACGTTATAACGTAATACCATACAACGTTATACGTTATATCGTAATACCACATAACGTTATACCTTATTTCATAATAACACGTAGCGTTATACGATATAACATAATAGTATATAACGTTATAGGTCATATCGTAATACCACATAACGTCATACGTTCTAACGTAATGCCACATAACGTTATACATCACATCTCTAATACCACATAACGTTATATGTTATATGTAATACTATATAACGTTATACGTCATATCGTAACACCACAAAACGTTATACCTTACGTCGTAGTACCACATAACGTTATACGTTCTAACGTAATACCACATAACGTTACACATCACATCTCTAATACCACATAACGTTATATGTTATATGCAATACTATATAACGTTATACGTCATATCGTAACACCACAAAACGTTATACCTTATGTCATAGTACCACATAACGTTATACGTCATATCGCAGTACTACATAACGTTATACGTTATAACGTAATACTATCCAACGTTATACGTTCTATCGTAATGCCACATAACATTACACCTTATTTCATAATTCCACGCAGCGTTATACGTTCTATCGTAATACTATATAACGTTGCATGTGATGTCGTAAGTCCACATAACGTTATGGGTTATGACGCAATAACACATAACGTTATGCGTCATATTGTAATACCACATAACGTTATACGTAATAACGTAATACTATAAAACGTTATTCGTCATATCGTAACACCACATAACGTTATACGTTATATCGTAGTACCACATAACGTTATACGTCATATCGCAGTACAACATACCGTTATACGTTATATCGTAGTACCACATAACGTTATACTTCATATCGCGGTACTACATAACGCTATACATTATAACGTAATACCATACAATGTTATACGTTATATCGTAATACAACATGACGTTATACCTTATTTCATAATACCACGTAGCGTTATACGATATAACATAATAGTATATAACCTTATACGTCATATCGTAACACCTCATAACGTTATACGTTAGATCGTAATATCACATAACGTTATATGTTATATCGTAACACCACATAACG
>NW_025219978.1:1378690-1381001 GCF_014825855.1 Bombus pyrosoma | reverse complement strand
ACGTTATAGCGTATAACGTTATATAGCATTACATTATAACGTATAACGGTATGTGGTATTTCGATATAACGTATTACGTTATGTAGTATTACATTATAACGTATAACGTTATGTACTATTAGCTTATAACGTATAACGTTATGTAGTATTACGTTATAGCGTATAACGTTATATAGCATTACGTTATAACGTATAACGTAATGTGGTATGACGATATAACGTATTACGTTATGTAGTATTACATTATAACGTATAACGTTATATACTATTAGCATATAACGTATAACGTTATGTAGCATTACGTTATAACGTATAACGTTATATAGCATTACATTATAAGGTATAACGGAATGTGGTATGACGATATAACGTATTGCGTTATATAGTATTACATTATAACGATTGACGCTATATACTATTAGCTTATAACGTATAACGTTATATAGCATTACGTTATAACGTATAACGTTATGAGGTATTACGATATAACGTATTACGTTATGTAGTATTACATTATATCGTATAACGTTATATACTATTAGCTTATAACGTATAACGTTATGTGGTATTACGATATAACGTATAACGTTATATAGCATTACGTTATAACGTATAACGTTATGAAGCATTGCGTTATAACGTATAACGTTATGTGTTATTACGATATAACATATTACGTTATGTAGTATTACATTATTTCGTATAACGTTATATACTATTAGCTTATAACGTATAACGTTATGTGGTATTACGATATAACGTATAACGTTATATAGCATTACGTTATAACGTATAACGTTATGTGGTATTACGATATAACGTATTTCGTTATGTAGTATTACATTATAACGTATAACGTTATATACTATTAGCATATAACGTATAACTTTGTGTAGCATTACGTTATAACGTATAACGTTATATAGCATTACGTTATAACGTATAACGTTATATAGCATTACATTATAAGGTATAACGGTATGTGGTATGACGATATAACGTATTACGTTATATAGTATTACATTATAACGTTTGACGCTATATACTATTAGCATATAACGTATAACGTTATATAGCATTACGTTATAACGTATAACGTTATGTGGTATTACGATATAACGTATTACGTTATGTAGTACTACATTATAACGTATAACGTTATATACTATTAGCTTATGACGTGTAACGTTATGAAGCATTGCGTTATAACGTATAACATTATGTGTTATTACGATATAACATATTACGTTATGTAGTATTACATTATATCGTATAACGTTATATACTATTAGCTTATAACGTATAACGTTATGTGGTATTACGATGTAACGTATAACGTTATATAGCATTACGTTATAACGTATAACGTTATGAAGCATTGCGTTATAACGTATAACGTTATGTGTTATTACGATATAACATATTACGTTATGTAGTATTACATTATTTCGTATAACGTTATATACTATTAGCTTATTACGTATAACGTTATGTGGTATTACGATATAACGTATAACGTTATATAGCATTACGTTATAACGTATAACGTTATGTGGTATTACGATATAACGTATTACGTTATGTAGTATTACATTATAACGTATAACGTTATATACTATTTGCTTATGACGTATAACATTATATAGTATTACGTTATGTCGTATAACGTTATACAACATTACATTATAACGTATAACGGTATGTGGTATTACGATATAACGTATTACGTTATGTAATTTTTTCATTATAACGTATAACGTTATATACTATTAGCTTATAACGTATAACGTTATGTAGTATTACTTTAAAGCATATAACGTTATATAGCATTACGTTATAGCGTATAACGTTATATAGCATTACGTTATAACGTATAACGTTATGTGGTATTACGATATAACGTATTTCGTTATGTAGTATTACATTATAACGTATAACGTTATATAATATTAGCATATAACGTATAACTTTATGTAGCATTACGTTATAACGTATAACGTTATATAGCATTACGTTATATCGTATAACGGAATGTGGTATGACGATATAACGTATTACGTTATATAGTATTACATTATAACGATTGACGCTATATACTATTAGCTTATAACGTATAACGTTATATAGCATTACGTTATAACGTATAACGTTATGTGGTATTACGATGTAACGTATTACGTTATGTAGTATTGCATTATAACGTATAACGTTATATACTATTAGCTTATAACGTATAACGTTATGAAGCAATGCGTTATAACGTATAACGTTATGTGTTATTACGATATAACATATTACGTTATGCAGTATT
>NW_025219978.1:1375904-1378190 GCF_014825855.1 Bombus pyrosoma | reverse complement strand
AATACGGTATAACGTATAACGATATATAGCATTCCGATATGACCGATAACGTTATGCAGCATGACGATATAACGAATAACGATAGGTAGCATTACGATGTGACGTATAACGTTATGTAGTACTACGTTCCAACGTATAACGTTATGTAGTGTTACGATATAACGTATAACGATATGTAGTATTACGATATAACGTATAACGTTATATGGTAATACGTTATAACGTATAACGATATGTAGTATTACCATATAACTTATAACGTTATGTACTATTACGACATAACGTATAACGTTATGTAGTATTACGATATAACGTATATCGTTATATAATATTACCCTATATCGTATAAGGCTATGTACTATTACGTTATAGCGTATAACGTTATGTAGTACTACGTTATAACGTATAACGTTATCTAGTGTTACGTTATAACGTATAACGTTATGTAGCATTACGATATAACGTATAACAATACGTAGCATTACGATATGACGAATAACGTTATAAGGTATTACGATATAACGTATAACGTTATATAGTATTACGATATAACGGATAACGATATATGGTAATACGTTATAACGTATAACGATATGTAGTATTACGATATAACGTATAACGGTATGTGGTATTACATTATAACGTGTAACGCTATATAGTATTACGATATAGCATATAACGATATATAATATTACGTTATAACATATAACGATATGTAGTATTACGATATAACGTGTAACGTTATCTATCATTACGATATAACGGATAACGATATATGGTAATACGTTATAACGTATAACGATATGTAGTATTACGATATAACGTATAACGTTATCTATCATTACGATATAAGGTATTACGTTATGTAGTTTTACGATATAGCATATAACGATATGTAATAATACGTTATAGCGTATAACGTTATGTGGTATTACATTATAACGTGTAACGCTATATAGTATTACGATATAACGGATAACGTTATATGGTAATACGTTATAAAGTATAACGTTATGTAGTGTTACGATATAACGTATAACGATAAGTGGTATTACGATATAACGTATAACGTTATGTAGTTTTACGATATAGCATATAACGATATGTAATAATACGTTATAACGTTTAACGTTCTGTGGTATTACATTATAACGTGTTACGCTATATAGTATTACGATATAACGTCTAACGTTATATGGTAATACGTTATAACGTATAACGATATGTAGTATTACGATATAACTTATAACGTTATGTACTATTACGACATAACGTATAACGTTATATAGTATTACGTTATAACGTATAATGTAATGTAGTATTAAGATATAACGTATAACGTTATATGGTAATACGTTATAACGTATAACGATATGTAGTATTACGATATAACGTATAACGTTATATGGTATTACGATATAGCCTACAACGTTACGTAGCATTACGATATAACGAAAATATATGTACTGTTACGATATAACCGATAACGTTATGCAGCATTACGATATAACGAATAACGATAGGTAGCATTACGATATAACGTTTAACGTTATGTAGCATTATTTTATAGCGTATAACGTTATGTAGTACTACGTTATAACGTATAACGTTATCTAGTGTTACGTTATAACGTATAACGTTATGTAGCATTACGATATAACGTATTACAATATGTAGCATTACGATATGACGAATAACGTTATAAGGTATTACGATATTACGCATAACGATATGAAGTGTTACGATATAACGTTTAACGTCATGTAGCATTACGTTATAACGTATAACGTTATATAGTATTACGTTATAACGGATAACGTTATATGGTAATACGTTATAACGTATAACGATATGTAGTATTACCATATAACTTATAACGTTATGTACTATTACGACATAACGTATAACGTTATGTAGTATTACGATATAACGTATATCGTTATATAATATTACCCTATATCGTATAATGCTATGTACTATTACGTTATAGCGTATAACGTTATGTAGTACTACGTTATAACGTATAACGTTATGTGGTGATACGATATAACGTATAACGATATGTGGTATAACGATATAACGTATAACGTTATGTAGTTTTACGATATAGCATATAACGATATGTAATAATACGTTATAACGTTTAACGTTATGTGGTATTACATTATAACGTGTAACGCTATATCGTATTACGATATAACGTATAATGTAATGTAGCATTACGATATAACGTATAACGATATATAGTATTACGTTATAACATATAACGTTATGTAGTGTTACGTT
>NW_025219978.1:1368615-1375404 GCF_014825855.1 Bombus pyrosoma | reverse complement strand
ATAACGTCATACGCTATAACGTAATGCTACATAACGTTATACGTTATATCGTAATGCTACACAACGTTATACGTTACATCGTAATATTATGTAACGTTATACGTTATAAGGTAATACTACATAGCCTTATACACTATAACGTAATGCTACATTACTTTGTACGATATATCGTAATGCTACATAACGTTATACGTTACATTGTAATACTATGTAACGTTATACGTTATACCGTAATGCTACATAACGTTATACGTTATACCGTAATACCATATACCGTTATACGTTATAACGTAACACTACGTAACGTTATACGTTATATCGTAATGCTACATAACGATATACGTTATATCGTAATGCTACATAACATTATACGTTACATCGTAATACTATGTAACGTTGTACGCTATAGCGTAATGCTACATTACGTTGTACGATATATCGTAGTGCTACATAACGTTATACGTTATATCGTAATGCTACTTAACGTTATACGTTATATGGTAATACTATATAACGTTATACGTTATACTGTAATGCTACATAACGTTATACGTTATACCGTAATACCATATACCGCTATACGTTATAACGTAACACTACATAACGTTATACGTTATATCGTAATGCTACATAACGTTATACGCTATAACGTAATGCTACATAACGTTATACGTTATATCGTAATGCTACATAACGTTATACGTTATATCGTAATACTACATAACGGTATACGCTATAACGTAATGCTCCATAACGTTATACGTTATATCGGTATGCTGCATAACGTTATACGTTATATCGTAATGCTACATAACGTTATACGTTATATCGTAATATAACATATCGTTATACGTTATATCGTAATACAACATATCGTTATACGTTATATCGTAATACCATATATCGTTATACGTTATAACGTAACACTACATAACGTTATACGTTATATCGTAAAACTACATAACGTTATATGCTATAACGTATTGCTACATAACGTTATACGTTATATAGTAATGCTACATAATGTCATACGTTATATCGTAATGCCATATAACGTTATACGTTATATCGTAATACTATATAGAGTCATACGTTGTAACGTAATACTATATAGGGTCATACGTTGTAACGTATTACTACATAACGTTATACACTATGTCGTTATACTACATAGCCTTATACGCTATAACGAAGTGCTACATAACGTTATACGTTGTACCGTAATACCATATATCGTTATACGTTATAACGTAACACTACATAACGTTATACGTTATATCGTAATACTACATAACGTTATACGCTATAACGTAACTCTACATAACGTTATACGTTATATCGTAATACTACATAATGTTATACGCTATAACGTAATGCTACATAACTTTATACGTTATATCGTAATGCTGCATAACGTTATACGTTATATCGGTATGCTACATAACGTGATACGCTATATCGTAATACAACATATCGTTATACGTTATATCGTAATACCATATACCGTTATGCGTTATAACGCAACACTACATAACGCTATACGTTATATCGTAATACTACATAACGTTATACGCTATAACGTAACACTACATAACGTTATACGTTATATCGTAATACTACATAATGTTATACGCTATAACGTAATGCTACATAACTTTATACGTTATATCGTAATGCTGCATATCGTTATACGTTATATCGGTATGCTACATAACGTGATACGCTATATCGTAATACAACATATCGTTATACGTTATATCGTAATACCATATATAGTTATGCGTTATAACGCAACACTACATAACGTTATACGTTATATCGTAATACTATATAGAGTCATACGTTATAACGTAACACTACATAACGTTATACGTTATATCGTAATACTACATAACGTCATACGCTATAACGTAATGCTACATAACGTTATACGTTATATCGTAATGCTACACAACGTTATACGTTACATCGTAATATAATGTAACGTTATACGTTATAAGGTAATACTACATAGCCTCATACACTATAACGTAATGCTACATTACTTTGTACGATATATCGTAATGCTACATAACGTTATACGTTGCATCGTAATACTATGTAACGTTATATGTTATACCGTAATGCTACATAACGTTATACGTTATACCGTAATACCATATACCGTTATACATTATAACGTAACACTACATAACGTTATACGTTATATCGTAATGCTACATAACGTTATACGTTATATCGTAATGCTACCTAACGTTATACGTTACATCGTAATACTATGTAACGTTATACGCTATAACGTAATGCTACATTACGTTGTACGATATATCGTAGTGCTACATAACGTTATACGTTATATCGTAATGCTACTTAACGTTATACGTTATATGGTAATACTATATAACGTTATACGTTATACTGTAATGCTACATAACGTTATACGTTATACCGTAATACCATATACCGCTATACGTTATAACGTAACACTACATAACGTTATACGTTATATCGTAATGCTACATAACGTTATACGTTATATCGTAATGCTACATAACGTTATACGTTATATCGTAATGCTACATAACGTTATACGTTATATCGTAATACCATATATCGTTATACGTTATTACGTAACACTACATAACGTTACACGTTATATCGTAATACTACATAACGTTATACGCTATAACGTAATGCTACATAACGTTATACGTTATATCGTAATGCTACATAACGTTATACGTTATATCGTAATACTACATAACGGTATACGCTATAACGTAATGCTCCATAACGTTATACGTTATATCGGTATGCTGCATAACGTTATACGTTATATCGTAATGCTACATAACGTTATACGTTATATCGTAATATAACATAACGTTATACGTTATATCGTAATACAACATATCGTTATACGTTATATAGTAATACCATATATCGTTATACGTTATAACGTAACAATACATAACGTTATACGTTATATCGTAAAACTACATAACGTTATATGCTATAACGTATTGCTATATAACGTTATACGTTATATAGTAATGCTACATAACGTCATACGTTATATTGTAATGCCACATAACGTTATACGTTATATCGTAATACTATATAGAGTCATACGTTGTAACGTAATACTATATAGGGTCATACGTTGTAACGTATTACTACATAACGTTATACACTATGTCGTTATACTACATAGCCTTATACGCTATAACGAAGTGCTACATAACGTTATACGTTGTACCGTAATACCATATATCGTTATACGTTATAACGTAACACTACATAACGTTATACGTTATATCGTAATACTACATAACGTTATACGCTATAACGTAACACTACATAACGTTATACGTTATATCGTAATACTACATAATGTTATACGCTATAACGTAATGCTACATAACTTTATACGTTATATGGTAATGCTGCATAACGTTATACGTTATATCGGTATGCTACATAACGTGATACGCTATATCGTAATACAACATATCGTTATACGTTATATCGTAATACCATATATCGTTATGCGTTATAACGCAACACTACATAACGTTATACGTTATATCGTAATACAATATATCGTTATACGTTATAACGTAACACTACATAACGTTATACGTTATATCGTAATACTTCATAACGTCATACGCTATAACGTAATGCTACATAACGTTATACGTTATATCGTAATGGTACACAACGTTATACGTTACATCGTAATATTATGTAACGTTATACGTTATAAGGTAATACTACATAGCCTTATACACTATAACGTAATGCTACATTACTTTGTACGATATATCGTAATGCTACATAACGTTATACGTTACATCGTAATACTATGTAACGTTATACGTTATACTGTCATGCTACATAACGTTATACGTTATACCGTAATACCATATACCATTATACGTTATAACGTAACACTACATAACGCTATACGTTATATCGTAATGCTACATAACGTTATACGTTATATCGTAATGCTACATAACGTTATACGTTACATCGTAATACTATGTAACGTTATACGCTATAACGTAATGCTACATTACGTTGTACGATATATCGTAACGCTACATAACGTTATACGTTATATCGTAATGCTGCATAACGTTATACGTTATATCGTAATACTATATAACGTTATACGTTATACCGTAATGCTACATAACGTTATACGTTATACCGTAATACCCTATACCGTTATACGTTATAACGTAACACTACATAACGTTATACGTTATATCGTAACGCTACATAACGTTATACGTTATATCGTAATGCTACATAACGTTATACGTTATATCGTAATGCTACATAACGTTATAGGTTATAAGGTAATACTACATAGCCTTATACGCTATAACGTAATGCTACATAGCGTTATAAGTTATATCGTAGTACTACATAACGGTATACGCTATAACGCAATGCTACATAACGTTATACGTTATATCGTAATGCTACATAACGTTATACGTTATATCGTAATACAACATATCGTTATGCGTTATAACGTAATGCTACATAACGTTATACGTTATATCGTAATGCTACATAACGTTATACGTTATATCGTAATACTATATAGAGTCATACGTTATATCGTAATGCTACATAACGTTATACGTTATATCGTAATGCTACATAACGTTATACGTTATATCGTAATGCTACATAACGTTATACGTTACATCGTAATACTATGTAACGTTATACGTTATAAGGTAATACTACATAGCCATATACGCTATAACGTAATGCTACATGGCGTTATAAGTTATATCGTAGTACTACATAACGGTATACGCTATAACGTAATGCTACATAACGTTATACGTTATATCGTAATGCTACATAACGTTATACGTTATATCGTAATACTATATAGAGTCATAGGTTGTAACGTAATACTATATAGAGTCATACGTTGTAACGTATTACTACATAACGTTATACACTATATCGTAATACTACACAGCCTTATACGCTATAACGAAGTGCTACATAACGTTATACGTTGTACCGTAATACCATATATCGTTATACGTTATAACGTAACACTACATAACGTTATACGTTATATCGTAATACTACATGACGTTATACGCTATAACGTAACACTACATAACGTTATACGTTGTACCGTAATACCATATATCGTTATACGTTATAACGTAACACTACATAACGTTATACGTTATATAGTAATGCTACATAACGTTATACGTTATATCGTAATACTACAGAATGTTATACGCTATAACGTAATGCTACATAACGTTATACGTTATATCGTAATGCTACATTACGTTGTACGATATATCGTAATGCTACATAAGGTTATACGTTATACCGTAACACTACATAACGTTATACGTTATATCGCAATACTACATAGCCTTATACTATATAACGCAATTCTACATAACGTTATACGTTATATAGTAACACTACATAACGTTATACGTTATATCGTAATACTGCATAACGTTATAGGCTATAACGTAATGCTACATAACGTTATACGTTACATCGTAATACTATGTAACGTTATACGTTATAAGGTAATACTACATAGCCTTATACGCTATAACGTAATGCTACATAACGTTATACGTTATATCGTAATGCTCCATAACGTTATACGTTATATCGGTATGCTGCATAACGTTATACGTTATATCGTAATGCTACATAACGTTATACGTTATATCGTAATACTACAAAACGTTATACGCTATAACGTAACACTACATAACGTTATACGTTATATCGTAATACTACATAATGTTATACGCTATAACGTAATGCTACATAACGTTATACGTTATATCGTAACGCTACATTACGTTGTACGATATATCGTAATGCTACATAAGGTTATACGTTATACCGTAACACTACATAACGTTAAACGTTATATCGCAATACTACATAGCCTTATACGATATAACGCAATTCTACATAACGTTATACGTTATAACGTAACACTACATAACGTTATACGTTATATCGTTATGCTACATAACGTTATACGTTATATCGTAATGCTACATAACGTTATACGTTATATCGTAATGCTACATAACGTTATACGTTATATCGTAATACCATATATCGTTATATGTTATAACGTAACACTACATAACGTTACACGTTATATCGTAATACTACATAACGTTATACGCTATAATGTAATGCTACGTAACGTTATACGTTATATCGTAATGCTACATAACGTTATACGTTACATCGTAATACTATGTAACGTTATACGTTATAAGGTAATACTACATAGCCTTATACGCTATAACGTAATGCTACATAGCGTTATAAGTTATATCGTAATACCAGATAGCCTTATACGTTATAACGTAATGTTACATAACGTTATACGTTATATCGTAATACTACATAACGGTATACGCTATATCGTGTTGCTACATAACGTTATACGTTATATCGTAATACCATATATCGTTATACGTTATAACGTAACACTACATAACGTTATACGTTATATCGTAATACTACATAACGTTATACGCTATAATGTAATGCTACATAACGTTATACGTTATACCGTAATACCATATACCGTTATACGTTATAACGTAACACTACATAACGTTATACGTTATATCGTAATGCTACATAACGTTATACGTTATATCGTAATGCTACATAACGTTATACGTTACATCGTAATACTATGTAACGTTATACGCTATAACGTAATGCTACATTACGTTG
>NW_025219978.1:1365880-1368115 GCF_014825855.1 Bombus pyrosoma | reverse complement strand
TCTTAATACTACATAGCGATATATGTAAAAACAAATTACCATATAACGTTATACGTTATAAGGCAATACTGCATAACGTTATACGTTATAACGTATTACCATATATCGTTATACGTTATAACGTAACACTACATAACGTTATACGTTATAACGTAATGCTACATACCGTTATACGTTACATCGTAATACTACATAACGTAATACGTTATAACGTATTACCATATATCGTTATACGTTATAACGTAACACTACATAACGTTATACGTTATAACGTAATGCTACTAACGTTATACGTTATGTCGTAATGCTACATAACGTTATACGCTATAACGTAATGCTACATTACGTTATACGTTATAACGTATTACCATATATCGTTATTCGTTATAACGTAACACTACATAACGTTATACGTTATAACGTAATGCTATATAACGTTATACGTTATACGTTATATCGTAATGCTACATATCGATACACGTTATATCTTAATACTACATAACGATATATGTCAAAACAAATTACCATATATCGTTATACGTTATAAGGCAATACTGCATAATGTTATACGTTATAACGTATTACCATATATCGTTATACGTTATAACGTAACACTACATAACGTTATACGTTATAACATAATGCTATGTATCGTTATACGTTATATCGTAATGCTACATAACGTTATACGTTACATCGTAATACTACATAACGTTATACGTTATAACGTATTACAATATATCGTTATACGTTATAACGTAACACTACATAACGTTATACGTTATAACGTAATGCTATATAACGTTATACGTTATATCGTAATGCTACATAACGTTATACGTTATATCGTAATGCTACATAACGTTATACGTTATACCGTAATACTACGTAACGTTATAAGTCATGACGTATTACCATATAACGATATACGTTATACCGTAATGCTACATACCGTTATACGTTAAATCGTAATACTACATAGCGTTATACGTTATAACGTATTACCATATATCGTTATACGTTATAACGTATCACTACATAACGTTATACGTTATAACGTAATGCTATATAACGTTATATGTTATAACGCAATGCTATATATAGTTATACGTTATATCGTAATGCTACATAACGTTATACGTTACAGCGTAATACTACATAACGTTATACGTTATAACGTATTACCATATAACGTTATACGTTATAACATATTACCATATATCGTTATACGTTATAACGTAACACTACATAACGTTATACGTTATAACGTAATGCTATATATAGTTATACGTTATATCGTAATGCTACATAACGTTATACGTTACAGCGTAATACTACATAACGTTATACGTTATAACGTATTACCATATATCGATATACGTTATAACGTAACACTGCATAACCTTATACGTCATAACGTATTACCATATAACGTTATACGTTATAACGTAATGCTATATAACGTTATACGTTATAACGTAATGCTACGTAACGTTATACGTTATACCGTAATACTACATATCGTTATACGTCATAATGTTTTACCATATAACGTTATACGTTATATCGTAATGCTACATAACTTTATACGTTATAACGTTATGCTACATATCGATACACGTTATATCTTAATACTACATAACGATATATGTCATAACGTATTACCATATTTCGTTATACGTTATAACGTAATGCTATATAACGTTATACGTTATAATCTGCTACCATATAACGTTATACGTTATAACCTAATGCTATATAACGTAATACGTTATATCGGAATGCTACATAACGTTATACGTTATACCGTAATGCTACATAACGTTATACGTTACATCGTAGTACTACATAACGTTATACGTTATAAGGTATTACCATATATCGTTATACGTTATACCGTAATACTACATAACGTTATACGTCATGACGTATTACCATATAACGTTATTCGTTATAACGTAATGCTATATAATGTTATACGTTATATCGTAATGCTACATACCGGTGCACGTTATATCTTAATACTACATAACGAAATATATCATAACGTGTTACCATATAACGTTATACGTTATAACGTAATGCTATATAACGTTATACGTTATATCGAAATGCAACATAACGTTACACATTATACCGTAATACTACATAACGATATATGTCATAACGTATTACCATATAACGTTACACGTTATAACGTAATGCTATGTAACGTTATACGATATAATCTGCTAC
>NW_025219978.1:1363163-1365380 GCF_014825855.1 Bombus pyrosoma | reverse complement strand
CGTTATACGTTATATCGTAATGCTACATAACGTTATACGTTATATCGTAATACTACATAACGTTATACGTCGTATCGTAATGCTACATAACGTTGTACGTTATATCGTAATACTATATAACGTTATACGCTATAACGTAATAGTTCATAACGTTTTACGTTATATCTTAATACTACATATCGTTATACGTTATATCGTAGTGCTACATAACGTTACACGTTTTATCGTAATACCATATATCGTTATACGTTATAACGTAATGCTACATAACGTTATACGTTATATCGTAATACAACATACCGTTATACGTTATATCGTAATACTATACAACGTTCTACTTTGTAACGTATTACTACATAACGTTGTACGTTACACCGTAATGCCACATAACGTTATACGTTATATCGTGATGCTGCATAACGTTATACGTCATGACGTAATACTACATATCGTTATACGTTATATCGTATTACCATATAACGTTATACGTTATATCGTATTACCATATAACGTTATACGTTATATCGTATTACCATATAACGTTATACGTTATATCGTATTACCATATAACGTTATACGTTATATCGTAATTCTATGTAACGTTATACGCTATAACGTAATGCAGCATAACGTTATACGTTATATCGTAATAGTACATAACGTTTTACGTTATACCTTAATACTACATATCGTTATACGATATATCGTAATACTACATAACGTTATACGCTATAACGTAATGCTGCATAACGTTATACGTTATAACGTGTTACCATATAACGTTATACGTTATGTCGAATACTACGTAACGTTATACGTTGTATCGTAATGCTACATAACGTTATTCGTTATACCGTAATGCTACATATCGTTACACGTTGTATCGCAATATTACATAACGTTATACGCTATAACGTAATGCTACATAACGTCATACGTTATATCGTAATGCTATATAGCGTCATACGTTGTAACGTAATACTACATAACGTTATACGTTATATCCTAATACTACATATCATTATACGCTATAACGTAATGCAACATAATGTTATACGTTATATCGAAATGCTACATAACGTTATACGTTATAACGTGTTACCATATAACGTTATACGTTGTATCGTAATGCTACATAACGTTATTCGTTATAACGTAATGCTACATACCGTTACACGTTGTATCGCAATATTACATATCGTTATACGCTATAAGGTAATACTTTATAGCGTTAATCGTTATAACGTAATAGTACATAACGTTTTACGTTATATCTTAATACTACATATCGTTATTCGTTATATCGTAATACTATATAACGTTATACGTTGTAACGTAGTACTACAGAACGCTATACGTTATATCGTAATGCTACATAACGTTATTCGTTATATCGTAAGACTCTATAGCGTCATACGTTGTAACCTAATGCTACATAACGTTATACGTTATGTCGTAATGCTACATAACGTTTTCTGTTATATCTTAATACTACATATCATTATACGATATATCGTAATACTACATAACGTTATACGCTATAACGTAATGCTACATAACGTTATACGTTGTATCGTAATACAACATACCGTTATACGTTATGTCGTAATACTACATAACGTTATACGCTATAACGTAATGTTGCATAACGTTATACGTTATAACGTGTTACCATATGACGTTATACGTTATATCGAATACTACGTAACGTTATACGTTGTATCGTAATGCTACATAACGTTATTCGTTATACCGTAATGCTACATATCGTTACACGTTGTATCGCAATATTACATAACGTTATACGTTACATCGTAGTGCTACATAACGTTATACGTTGTATCGTAATACAATATATCGTTATACGTTATATCGTAATGCTACATAACGTTATACGTTATAACGTAATACTACATAACGTTAATCGTTATAACGTAATAGTACATAACGTTTTACGTTATATCCTAATACTACATATCATTATACGATATATCGTAATACTACAAAACATTATACGCTATAACGTAATGCTACATAACGTTATACGTTATATCGTAATACAACATACCGTTATACGTTATATCGTAATACTATACAACGTTCTACTTTGTAACGTATTACTACATAACGTTGTACGTTACATCGTAATGCTACATAACGTTATACGTTATATCGTGATGCTGCATAACGTTATACGTCATGACGTAATACTACATA
>NW_025219978.1:1360447-1362663 GCF_014825855.1 Bombus pyrosoma | reverse complement strand
TTAGGATGTAACGTATAACGATATGTAGCATTACGATATAACGTATAACGTTATGTACTATTAGGTTATAACGTATAACGATATGTAGTATTACGATATAACGTATAACGGTATGTAGTATTAAGATATAACGTATAACGTTATGTAGCATTACGAAATAACGTATAACGTTATGTAGTATTACGATATAACGTATAACGATATGTAGAATTACGTTATAACGAATAACGTTATGTAGTATTACGTTATAACGTATAACGTTATGTAGTATTACGTTATAGCGTATTCCGTTATGTAATATTACGTTATAACGTAAGACGACC
The DNA here is from genome assembly GCF_014825855.1 of Bombus pyrosoma. Lineage (NCBI taxonomy): Eukaryota > Metazoa > Arthropoda > Insecta > Hymenoptera > Apidae > Bombus > Bombus pyrosoma. The sequence goes on along the minus strand of NW_025219978.1, from coordinate 1,362,340 downwards.
TGTAGTACTACGTTACAACGTATAACGTTACATGGTAATGCGATATAACGTATAACGATATGTAGCATTAAGATATAATGTATAACGTTATGCTCTACTACGTTATAAAGCACAATGCTATGTAGTATTACGTTATAGCGTGTAACGTTATGTAGTACGACGATATAACATAGAACGTTATATGGTAATACGATATGACGTATAACGTTATGTAGTATTACGATATAACGTTGAACGATATGTAGTTTTACGATATAACGTATAACGATATGTAGTATTACGTTATAACGTGTAACGTTATGTAGTATTACGATATGACGTATAACGGTATGTACTATTACGTCATAACGTATAACAGTAAATAGTGTTACATTGTAACGTAAAACGTTATGCAGTATTGCGATATAACGTATATCGTTAAATGGTATTACGATATAACGAATAACGTTATGTAGCATTACGATAGAACGTATATCGTTACGTACTATTACATTATAACGTATAACGTTATGTAGTATTACGATATAACGTATAACGTTATGAAGCATTACGATAGAACGTATAACGTTATGTAGTATTACGTTATAACGTATAACAATATATAGTATTACATTATAACATATTACGCTATCTAGTATTACCTTATAACGCATAACTTTTTATAGTATTAAGATATAACATATAACGTTATGTGGCATTACGATATAACGTATAACGATATGTAGTATTACGGTATAAAGTACAACATTATATAGTATTACGATATAAAGTATAACGTTATGTAGCATTACGATATAACGTATAACGTTATGTAACAATACGATATAACGTATATCGTGATGTAGTATTACGTTATAACGTATAACGTTATGTAGCATTACGATACAACGTCGAACGTTATGTAGAATCACGTTATATCGTATAACGATATGTAGTATTACGATATAATGTATAACGATATGTAGTATGACGATATAACGCATAACGTTATGTACTATTACGTTATAACGTATAACGTTATGTAGTATTACGTTACAACATATAACGTTATGTAGTATTACCTTATAACTGATAACGTCATGTAGTATTACCTTATAACGCATGAAGATATGTAGTATTACGATATAATGTATAAGGATATGTAGTATTATGATATAACGTATAACGTTATGTACTATTACGTTATAACGCATAACGCTGTGTAGTATTACCTAATAACGTGTAATGTTATGTAGTACGACGATGTAACGTATAACGTTATATGGTAATACGATATAACGTATAACGATATGTATTATTATGATATAACGTATAACGATATGTAGTATTACGATATAATGAATAACGATATGTAGTATAAAGATATAATGTATAACGTTATGTACTATTACGTTATAACGTATAACGTTATGTAGTATAACGTTATAACGCATAACGCCTTGTAGTAGTACCTAATAACGTGTAACGTTATGTAGTACGACGATATAACGTATGACGTTATATGATATTACGATATAACTTATAACTATATGTAGTAATACTATATAACATATAACGTTATGTATTATTACCTTATAAGTCATAACGTTATGTAGTATTACCTTATAACGTATAACGATATGTAGTACTCCGATATAACGTATAACGTTATGTTGTATCACATTATAACGTGTAACGTTATTTAGTACTACGACATAAGGTATAACAGTATATAGTATTACATTATAACGTATAACGCTATGTAGTATTACCTTATAACGTACAACTTTATATAGTATTACGATGTAACGTATAACTTTATGTAGCATTACGATATAACATATAACGATATGTAGTATTACGGTATAACGTATAACGTTATATGGTATAACGATATAACTTATAACTATATGT
>NW_025219978.1:1357753-1359947 GCF_014825855.1 Bombus pyrosoma | reverse complement strand
TATAGCGACAAACGTTATAATGTAATACTGTATAACGTAATACGTTATATCGTCATACCACATACCGTTACACCTTATAATGTAATGCTATATAACGTTACACGTTATAACGTAATGCTATATAACGTTATACGTTATAACGTAATGATACATAACGATATACGTTATAAGCTAATAGTATACAAAGTTATACGTTATACTGTAATACTACATAACGTAATACGTTATATCGTAATACCACATAACGTAATACGTTATAATGTAATACTATATAACGTTATACGTTATTACATAATACTAAATAATGTTATACGTTATTACATAATACTACATAACGTTATACGTTATATCGTAACACGATATAACGTTATTCGTTTTATGGTAACGCTATATAACGTTATAAGTTATAACGTAATACTATATAATGTTATACGTTATAAGCTAATAGTATATAACGTTATACGTTCTAATGTAACACTACATAAAGTAATAAGATATGTCGTAATACCACATAACGTTATACGTAATAACGTAATACCATATAACGTTATACGTTATAAGCTAATAGTATATAACGTCATACGTTATAATGTAATACTACATAACGTAATACGTTATAATGTAATACTACATAACGTAATACGTTGTAATGTAATACTACATAACGTAATACGTTATATCGTAATACCACATAACGTTATACTTTATAACGTAATGCTATATAACGTTATACGTTATAACGCAGTACTACATAACGTTATTCGTTATAGGATAATAGTATATAACGTTATACGTTATAATGTAATACTAAATAACGTAATACGTTATATCGTAATACCACATTACGTTATACTTTATAACGTAATGCTATATAACGTTATACATTATAACGTATTACTACATAACGTTATACGTTATAAGCTAATAGTATATAACGTTATACGTTATAATGTAATACTACATAAGGTAATACATTATATCGTAATAACACATAACGCTATACGTTATAACGTAATACCACATAACGTTATACTTTATAACGTAATGCTGTATAACGTTATACGTTAACGTAGTACTACATAACGTTATACGTTATAGGCTAATAGTATATAACATTATACGTTATAATGCAATACTACATGACGTAATACGTTATAGTGTAATACTACATAACGTAATACGTTATATCGTAATACCACATAACGTTATACTTTATAACGTAATGCTGTATAACGTTATACGTTATAACGTAGTACTACATAACGTTATACGTTATAGGCTAATAGTATATAACGGTATACGTTATAATGCAATACCACATGACGTAATACGTTATGTTGTAATACCACATAACGTTATACTTTATAACGTAATGCTATATAACGTTACACGTTATAACGTAATACTACATAACGTTATACGTTATCAGCTAATAGTATATAACGTTATAGGTTATAATGTAATACTACATAACGTAATACGTTATATCGCAATAACACATAACGTTATGCGTTATAACGTAATGCTATATAACGTTATACGCTATAACGTAATACTACACAACGTTATACGTTATAAGCTAATAGTATATAACGTTATACGTTATAATGTAATACTACATAATGTAATACGATATGTCGGAATACCACATGAAGTTATACGTTATAACGTAATACCATTTAACATTATACGTTATAAGCTAATAGTATATAGCGTCATACGATATAATGTAATACTATATAACGTTATACGTTTTTACAAAATACTAACTAGTGTTATACGTTATTACATAATACTACATAACGTAATACCACATAACGTTATACTTTATAACGTAACACTATATAACGTTATACGTTATATGGTAATGCTATATAACGTTATAAGTTATAACGTAATACTATATAATGATATACGTTATATGCTAATAGTATATAACGTTATACGTTATAATGTAATACTACATAACGTAATACGTTATATCGTAGTAACACCTAACGTTATACTTTATAACGTAATGCTATATAACATTATACGTGATAACGTAATACTACATAACGTTATACCTTATAATGTAATGCCATATAACGTTATACGTTATAACGTAATGCTATATAACGTTATACGTTATAACGTAATGCTACATAACGTTATACGTTATATGCTAATAGTATATAACGTTATACGTTATAAT
>NW_025219978.1:1355067-1357253 GCF_014825855.1 Bombus pyrosoma | reverse complement strand
ACTACGTTATGACGTATAACGTTGTATAGTATTACGTTAGGACGTATAAGGTTGTGCAGTATTATGATATAACGTATAACGTTATATGTTACTACGATATAGCGTATAACGTTATACGGTATCACGATATAACATATAACGTTATATAATACTACGTTATGACGTATAACGTTGTATAGTATTACGTTATTACGTATAAAGTTGTGCAGTATTATGATATAACGTATAACGTTATATGTTACTACGATACAGCATATAATGTTGTACGGTATTACGATATAACATATAACGTTGTATAGTAATACGTTATGACGTATAACGTTATATAGTACTACGTTATCACGTATAACGTTATATAGTAATACGTTGTGACTCATAACGTTATATAGCTCTACGTTATGACGTATAACGTTATACGGTATTACGATATAACATATAAGGTTGTATAGGACTACGTTATGACGTATAACGTTATATAGTATTACGTTGTAGCGTAAGACAATATGTAGTATTACGTTCTAACGTATAACGACATATAGTAATACGATATCACGTATAACGTTATATAGTATTACGATATCACGTATAACGTTATATAGTAATACGTTGTGAGGCATAACGTTATATAGCTCTACGTTATGACGTATAACGTTATACGGTATTACGATATAACATATAACGTTATATAGTACTACGATATGACGTATAACGTTATATAGTATTACGTTGTAACGTAAGACGATATATAGTATTACGATATAAAGTATAACGATACATAGTACTACGTTATGACGTATAACATTATGTAGTATTACGTTGTAACGAATAGCGATATATAGTACTACGTTGTAACGTATAACCTTATATAGTGATACGTTATGACGTATAACGATGTGTAGTATTATGATATAACCTATAACGTTATATAGTACTACGTTATGACGTATAACGTTGTATAGTATTACGTTATGACGTATAACGATGTGTAGTATTATGATATAACGTATAACGGTGTGTAGTATTATGGTATAACGTATAACGTTATATGTTACTACGGTACAGCATATAATGTTATACGGTATTACGGTATATCATATAACGTTGTATAGTACTACGTTATGACGTATAACGTTGTATAGTATTACGTTATTACGTATAACGTTGTGTGGTATTATGATATAACGTATAACGTTATATGCTATTACGATATAGCGTATAACGTTATACGGCATTACGATATAACATATAACGTTATATAGTACTACGTTACGATGTATAACGTTCTGTAGTACGATGATAGAACGTATAACGTTGTATAGTGCTACGTTATCACATATAACGTCGCGTAGTTTTATGATATAACGTATAACGTTACATGGTATTACGTTATAACGCATAACCTTATACAGCACTATGATATAACGTATAACGTTATGTAGTACTACGTTTAGAGGTATAACGTTACATGGTATTACGTGATATCGTATAACCATATAGGGTACTACGATATAACATATAACGTTATATAGTACTACGTTATGACGTATAACGTTATATAGTATTAAGTTGTAACGTATAACGATATATAGTATTACGTTGTAACGTATAACGATATATAGCACTACGCTATGACGTATAACGTTATATAGTAATACGTTATGACGTATAACGTTGTGTAGTATTATGATATGACGTATAACGTTATATTGTATTACGTTATAACATATAACGTTATATGCTATTACGATATAACATATGACGTTATATAGTACTACGTTATGACGTATAACGTTATATGGTATTACGTTATAACGTATAACGTTATATTGTATTACGTTATATCGTATAACATTATATAGTATTACGACATCACGTATAACGTTATATGTTATTACGTTATTGCGTACATCGTTATACGTTATTACGGTATAACATATAACGTTATATAGTACTACGTTATGACGTATATAGTTAAATAGTATTGTGCTGTAACGTATAACGATATATAGTATTACGTTATAACGTATAACGATATATAGTACAACGTTATGACGTAAAACGTTTTGTAGTATGTTGATATAACGTGTAACGTTGTATGGTATCACGTTATAGCGTATACCGTTATATGGTATTACGATATAACATATAACGTTGTATAGTACTACGTTATGACGTATAACGTTATA
>NW_025219978.1:1352395-1354567 GCF_014825855.1 Bombus pyrosoma | reverse complement strand
CAAACTGGATGTCACTCCACGTATTTCGCAGCATATATGGAGTATACTGCGCATGGGGTTGAAGACATATCTCCAATAGCAGCGGAGATAGGTTCAGATGAATATTCATGCTTGGAAATGGAAAACTGGAAATACGCTGGCCTTAACCTAGACCAGAGTTGACATAGTGCATACCGGATGACGTACCACGTATTTGGCTCCATATGTGGAGTATAACGCGCATCGAATTAACGACATATCACCAATAGCAGCGAAGATATGTTCAGATGAATACTCATGATTGAATATGCAAAACTGAAACTACGCTGGTCTTGACCAGGACCAGAGTTAACATAGCGCAAACTGGATGTCACTCCACGTATTTTGCAGCATATATGGAGTATACCGCGCATGGGGTTGAAGTCATATCTCGAATAGCAGCGGAGATACGTTCAGATGAATATTCAAACTTGAATATGCAAAACTGGAAATACGCTGCTCTGAACCTAGACCAGGGTTGACATAGCGGAAACCGGATATCGTAACACGTATTTGGCATCATATGGGGAGTATAAGGCGAATGGAATTTGCCGATATCTCCAATATCAGCGGGGATACGTTCAGATGAATATTCAAGCTTGAATATGCAAAACTGGAAACACGCTCGTATTAACCTTCACAAGAGTTGACGTAGCGCAAACCGGATATTGTACAACGTATTGGGCAGCATATGTGCAGTATAACGGGAATTGAATTGTAGACATATCACCAATAGCAGCGGAGACACCGACAAATGAATATTCATGCTTGAATATGCAAAACTGGAAATACGCTGCACTGAACCTAGACCAGAGTTGACGTAGTGCAAACCGGATGTTGCGCCCAGTATTTGGCAGCATATGTGAAGTATAACGCACATTGAATTGTAGACATATCACTAATAGCAGCGTAGATATGTTCGATAAATACTAATGTTTGAATATGCAAAACTGAAACTACGCTGGTCTTGACCTGGACCGGAGTTGACAAAGCTCAAACCGGATGTCGTTCCACGTATTTCGCAGTATATATGGAGTATAACGCGAACAGGGTTGACGACATATCTCCAATTGCAGCGGAGATACGTTCAGATGAATATTCATGCTTGAATATGCAAAACTGGAAATACGCTGGTCTTGGCCTAGACCAGAGTTGACATAGCGCAAACAAGATGTCGCTCGACGTATTTGGCAGCAAGTCGGGAGTGTAAATCGCGGCAAATTACTAACATATCGATAATAGCAGCGGAGATACGTTGATATGAATATTGAAGCCCGAATGTGCAATACTGGAAGTACGCAGGATTTGGCAGTGGTCAGATTTGACACAGTGCAAACCAGATGTCGCTCCACGTATTTGGCAGCATAAGTGGAGTATAAAAGGCATCGGATTATCCGACTATCACCTCTATCAGCGGGGATACGTTCAGATGTATATTCAAGCTTGAATATGCAAAACTGGAAATACGCTGCTCTGAACCTAGACCAGAGTTGTCATAGCGCAAACCGGATATTGTACAACGTATTGGGCAGCATATGTGGAATATAACAGGAATTGAATTGTAGACATATTCAGATGAATATTCATGCCTGAATATGCAATACTGGAAATACGCTGGTCTTGACCTAGACCAGAGTTGGCATAGCCCAAACCAGATGTCGCTCTACGTATTTGGCTGCATAAGTGGAGTATAACGCGCATTCTGACGCCGACATATGACCAATAGCAGCTGATAAACATTCATTTGAATATTGAAGACTGAATATGCAAAAGTACAAATACGCTGGATTTGACCTAGGCCAGAGATGACCAGGCGCACACCGATTGTTTGCTCTGTATTTAGCAGCAAATGTGTTGTGTAAAGCGCATCGAGTTATCGACATATCATCAATAGCAGCGGAGATCCGTTCAGATGAATATTCATACTTGAATATGCAAAACTGAAGCTACTCTGGTCTTGACCTAGACCAGAATTGACATAGCGCAAAACCGGATGCCGTGCTCTGTATTTGGCAGCATATGTGGAGCATGATGCGAATCAAATTATGGACATATCACCAATGGCGGCGGAGATACCTTGAAGTGACTATTGAAGCTCGAATATGCAAAACTGCAAATACGCTGGATTTGATAGCGCCGAAGGTTAAGGTAGGA
>NW_025219978.1:1349726-1351895 GCF_014825855.1 Bombus pyrosoma | reverse complement strand
ATAACGTATAACGTTATATGGTTTTACGATATAACGTATAACGTTATATAGTATTATGATATATAGTATAACGTTATATAGTATTATGATATAACGTATAACGTTATATAGTATTATGATACAACGTATAACGATATGTGGTAATACGATATAACGTATAACGATATGTGGTATTACGTTTTAACGTATAACGTTATATGGTATTATAATATAACGTAAAACGATATATAGTATTGCGATACAACGTATAACGTCATATAGTATTATGACATAACGTTATATGGTATTACGATAAAACGTATAACGATATATAGTATTATGATATAACGTATAACGTTATATTGTATTATGATATATAGTATAACGTTATATTGTATTACGATATAACGTATAACGTTATATAGTATTACGATATAACGTATAACGTTATATAGTATTACGATATAACGTATAACGTTATATAGTATTACGATATAACGTATAACGTTATATGGTGTTACGATGTAACGTATAACGATATGTGGTATTACGATATAACGTATAACGATATGTGGTAATACGATATAACGTATTACGTTATATGGTGTTACGATATAACGTATAACGATATGTGGTATTACGATATAACGTATAACGGTATGAGGTATTACGTTTTATCGTATAACGTTACATAGTATTACGATATAACGTATAACGTTATATGGTGTTACGATATAACGTATAACGACATGTGGTATTACGATATAACGTATAACGTTATACAGTATTATGATATATAGTATAACGCTATATAGTATTACGATATAACGTTAAACGTTATATAGTATTACGATATAACGTATAGCGTTATATAGTATTACGACATAACGTATAACGTTATATTGTATTACGATATAACGTATAACGTTATAGGGTGTTACGATATAACGTATGACGATATGTGGTATTACGATATAACGTATAACGGTATGAGGTATTACGTTTTATCGTATAACGTTACATAGTATTACGATATAACGTATAACGTTATATAGTATTACGATACAACGTATAACGTTATATAGTATTACGATATAACGTATAACGTTATATTGTATTATGATATATAGTATAACGTTATATAGTATTACGATATGTAGTATAACGTTATATTGTATTACGATATGACGTATAACGTTATATAGTATTACGATATAACGTATACCGTTATATAGTATTATGATATATAGTATAACATTATATAGTATTACGACATAACGTATAACGTTATATGGTATTATGATATATAGTATAACGTTATATGGTATTACGATATAACGTATAACGTTATATAGTATCACGTTATAACGTATAACGATATATAGTATTACGATATAACGTATAACGTTATATTGTATTATGATATATAGTATAACGTTATATTGTATTACGATATAACGTATCACGTTATATAGTATTACGATATAACGTATAACGTTATATTGTATTACGATATAACGTATAACGTTATATAGTATTACGATATAACGTATAACGTTATATAGTATTACGATATAACGTATAACGTTATATTGTATTACGATATAACGTATAACGTTATATTGTATTACGATATAACGTATAACGTTATATTGTATTACGATATAACGTATAACGTTATATGGTGTTACGATATAACGTATAACGATATGTGGTATTACGATATAACGTATAACGGTATGAGGTATTACGATATAACGTATAACGGTATGAGGTATTACGTTTTATCGTATAACGTTACATTGTATTATGATACAACGTATAACGTTATATAGCATTATGATATAACGTATAACGTTATATGGTATTACGATGTAACGTATAACGTTATATAGTATTACGATATAACGTATAACGTTATATTATATTATGATATATAGTATAACATTATATTGTATTACGATATAACGTATAACGTTGTATAGTATTACGATATAACGTATAACGTTATATAGTATTACGATATAACGTATAACGATATACAGTATTATGATATATAGTATAACGCTATATAGTATTACGATATAACGTTAAACGTTATATAGTATTACGATATAACGTATAACGATATATAGTATAATGATATAACGTATAGCGTTATATAGTATTACGATATAACGTATAACGTTA
>NW_025219978.1:1347091-1349226 GCF_014825855.1 Bombus pyrosoma | reverse complement strand
GGTGCTGGTCGTGCCCCTGTTCACCAGCAGGAGCCCAAGTCCCGCGGCCCAGTCTGACAGCGCGCGGCCGCGCGCGTTGGTCCTGGGGTTTCCCCATTCCGCTGAGTGCGCGTTGAAGTCTCCTAGCACCAGTATCTGCCGGGGAAAGTGCCGTCTGACGCAGTCGCCAATCCCGTCCAGGAACTCCTCGAACGCTGCCCATCCGCTGTTGGGTGATACGTACACGCCGACCACCACCATCCCTGCCCACTCGACCGCGACGTATCCGTTCCCGCGCTCCAGCGGGACTCCGTATGTGTGCGCCCCCGGCGTTGTTGTCCAGGTGACCGCTACCATTCCGTCTGCATCTCCGGTCCAGTCTGGAGCATCCAGAACTCTATATGGTTCGGCCACTACTGCTAGGGCGACCGCGCTCTCTCGTACCGTTTGGTAGAGCAGGTCTTGTGCTCTTCTCGACCGTCCTAGGTTGGTCTGGAGGATGCGCATTCTCAATCACCTAATGTCTTCGCCTCCGTGGCTTCCTCCGTGCCAGCCTCTCTGCTCGCCGGCTCAGGGTCGGCTCCCTGCGGCAGCGAGTCCCTCCCGCTGCCACTTGCGACCGTGGATCGGCGGGTGATTCTTCCTGCTTTCTTCTTCGGGGGGGCGCAGGCCGGTCCCCCCATCCTATGCACCGATGGTGCCCCGAGCGCCTCGCAGATCAGGCATTTCGGATTCGCCGCTGTGCACGCTCTGGCTTGGTGTCCCGGGTCGCCGCACCTGTAGCATAGGTGCCCCCTGTCCTCCTTCGAGGTGCACATCCTGCTTACGTGCCCGGTCTCTAGGCACTTGTAGCATTGCAGCGGTCTTCTCTCGATGGCTTCGACTTTCGCTATCGACCAACCTATAGCGATCCTGCCAGCCTGTGCTAATTTTCTCACCGCCCCGGCCGGACCTCGCATCCATACAGATCCAAGGCCGTTTCGAGCGAGGCGGGTCTCCCCCAGTCGGATGTCCTCCGCCCTGCAGCCGCCTTCCTTCGCCAGGGTGTTCCTTACGTCTTCTTTGGTGGCCGAGATGTCTATCCAGGTCACCCTTGCTTCCGCAGCTCGGAAGGGTGTCGCCACGCGGACCTTGCTTGGGTCCAGGATCTGGGTCAGCCGTGCTGCCAGCGCAGCGGCCTTCTCCCTTTTCTGGTCCTCGGGGACCTCCAGGACGACGCCTCCTGTTAGTGCTTTGCGCATTCTCACGGCGCTGGTTCTGACCTCGGCCAGCGAGACGTTGTCCTTGACCGCAGCCAACACCTCCGCATATGATTGGATCGTTCTGTCCTTCAGCGTGATAGTCACCGCTGAGGTTCGCGTTGTATGTAGGGGGGGGGGCGACCTGTTCCCCCCCCTAGCGCGTTCTTCGATCCTCCCTCTAAGGCTTTCCTCGGGCTCTTTGCCCTTATCCTGGGAGTTATTTTCGCCGGTTGCTTTCCGGCTGCCTCCATTTTCTTCTTTCTTCTTCCTGCGACCGTCTGCCATTCCGCGGCGGTCGCTTGTTCTTCCGCCCTCGTTGCTGTGGCTGGTGCTTCCGGCTCCTCCGGGTCTCTTCTCGTGATCTCCTCGGGGGCGGCCTCCCTTCCTATTCTCTTTTCGATGGACTGGATGCGTTCCTCTATCCGTTGGGCCAGCGAGGAGCCCAGTTCTTCTATCTTGCGTTCGATCGCGTCGAGGCGCGCTGTCTCGCTGCTCTTCTCTATCGTGGAGCGCGAGGCCAGCTCTTTTCGAAGCGCATCGTTTTCTGCCTCCAGCGCCGCTATGCGTCCTTCCATTATCGCAAGCGCGCCAGAGGCGGGGTCCGCCCTTCTAGCCATCTCCGTTACCCCGCGGACTATGGTCGTCGCCACTTCCTTCAACGTCCTCGCCTGCGTGCCCTTAAGGTTGCGGGCTGTCTCGGCCATCTTGGTGAGTTTGGACGTCTGATGGATCAGTTCCGCTCCTATGTCCGCCGTTGTAGATGCTTCCATCTCTTTGGCGCGTTCTGTGGGGAGTTCGGTGGTTCCGCCAGTCTTCCTTTTCTTCGCACGAGGAGCTTCGACAGCGGAGGTCACCTCTACCTTCGTCGCTTCCTCCGTCTGCGAGTTCCCCGCATTTGGTGCGGAGCATACGAAC
>NW_025219978.1:1344459-1346591 GCF_014825855.1 Bombus pyrosoma | reverse complement strand
CATATAACGTTATACGTTATAAGGTAATACTACATAGCGTTATACGTTATATCGTAATGCTACATAACGTTATACGTTTTATCGTAATACTACATAACGTTATACGATATAAAGTAATACTAGATATGGTTACACGTTATATCGGAATACTACATAACGTCATACGTTATATCGTGATGCTACATAACGTTATACGTTACATCGTAATGCTACATATCGTTATACGTTATAACGTAATACTACACAACGTTATACGTTATATCGTAACGCTACATAACGCTATACGTTATATCGTAGTACTATATAACGTTATTCGTTGTAAGGTAATACTACATAGCGTTACACGTTATATCGTAATGCTACATAACGTTATACGTCATATCGTAATACTACATAACGTTATAGGCTATATCGTAATGCTACATAACGTTATACGCTATAAGGTAATACTGCATAGCGTTATACGTTATATCGTAATGCTACATAACGTTAAAAGATATATCGTAGTAATATATAACGTTATACGTCATATCGTAATACTACATAACGTTATAGGCTATATCGTAATGCTACATAACGTTATACGCTATAAGGTAATACTGCATAGCGTTATACGTTATATCGTAATGCTTCATAACGCTAAACGTTATATCGTAGTACTGTATCGTTATACGTTATAGGGTAATACTACATAGCGTTATACTTTATATCGTAATACTACATAACGTTATACGTTATAACGTAATACTAGATACGGTTACACGTTATATCGTAATACTACACAACGTTATACGTTATATCGTAATGCTACTTAACGTTATACGTTATATCGTAATGCTACATATCGTTATACGTTATAACGTAATACTGCACAACGATATACGTTATATCGTAGTTCTATATCGTTATACGTTATAAGGTAATACTACATAGCGTTTCACGTTATATCGTAATACTACATAACGTTATACGTTATAACGTAATACTAGATACGGTTACACGTTATATCGTAATGCTACATAACGTTATACGTTGTATCGTAATACCACACAACGTTATACGTTATATCGTAATGCTTCATAACGCTAAACGTTATATCGTAGTACTGTATCGTTATACGTTATAAGATAATACTACATAGCGTTATACGTTATATCGTAATACTACATAACGTTATACGTTATATCGTAATGCTACATAACGTTATACGTTATATCGTAATACTACATAACGTTACACGCTATATCGTAATGCTACATAACGTTATACGCTATTAGGTAATACTGCATAGCGTTATACGTTATATCGTAATGCCTCATAACGTTAAAAGATATATCGTAATAATATATAACGTTATACGTCATAAGGTAATATTATATGACGTTATACGATATATCGTAATGCTACATAACGCTATACGTTATATCGTAGTACTATATCGTTATACGTTATAAGGTAATACTACATAGCGTTATACGTTATATCGTAATGCTACATAACGTTATACGTTTTATCGTAATGCTACATAACGTTATACGATATAAAGTAATACTAGATATGGTTACACGTTATATCGGAATACTACATAACGTCATACGTTATATCGTGATGCTACATAACGTTATACGTTATATCGTAATGCTACATATCGTTATACGTTATAACGTTATACTGCACAACGTTATACGTTATATCGTAGTTCTATATCCTTATACGTTATAAGGTAATACTACATAGCGTTTTACGTTATATCGTAATACTACATAACGTCATACGTTGTATCGTAATACTACATAACGTTATACGTTATATCGTAATGCTACATAACGTTATACGTTATATCGTAATACTACATAACGTTACACGCTATATCGTAATGCTACATAACGTTATACGCTATAAGGTAATACTGCAAAGCGTTATACGTTATATCGTAATGCCTCATAACGTTAAAAGATATATCGTAATAATATATAACGTTATACGTCATAAGGTAATATTATATAACGTTATACGATATATCGTAATGCTACATAACGCTATACGTTATATCGTAGTACTATATCGTTATACGTTATAAGGTAATACTACATAGCGTTATACGTTATATCGTAATACTACATAACGTTATA
>NW_025219978.1:1341840-1343959 GCF_014825855.1 Bombus pyrosoma | reverse complement strand
AGCATATAACAATATGTAATAGTACGTTATAACGTATAACGTTATGTAGTATTACATTATAACGTGTAACGCTATATAGTATTACGATATAACGTATAACATTATATGGTATTACGATATGACGTATAACGTTATGTAGCATTACGATATAACGTATAACGATATGTAGTACTACGATATAACTTATAATGTTATGTAGCATTACGTTATAACGTATAACGGTATGTAGTATTACGAAATAACGTATAACGTTAAGTAGTATTACGTTATAACGTATAACGTTATGTACTATTGCGACATAACGTATAACGTTATAAGGTACTACGATATAACGTATAACGAGATGTAGTATTACGATATAACGTATGACGTTATATGGTAATACGTTGTAACGTATAACGATATGTAGTATTACGATATAATGTATAACGTTATATGGTATAACGATATGACGTATAACGTTATGTAGCATTACGATATAACGTATATCGTTGTGTAATATCACGTTAGAACGTATAACGTTATATGGTACTTCGATATAACGTATAACGATATGCAGTATTATGATATAATGTATCACGTTATGTAGCATTACGATATAACGAATAACGATATGTAGTGTTACTATATAACGTATAACGATATGTAGCATTACGTTATAACCAATAACGATATATAGTGTTACGATATAACGTATAACGTTAAGTAGCATTACGATATAACGTATAACGATATGTGGTATTACGATATAACGTATAGCGTTATATAGTATTACGATATAACGGATAACGTTATATGGTAATAGGTTATAACGTATAACGATATGTAGTTTTACGATATAACGTATAACGATATGTGGTATTACGATATAACGTATAACGTTATATAGTATTACGATATAACGGATAACGTTATATGGTAATACGTTATAACGTATAACGATATGTAGTTTTACGATATAGCGTATAACGATATGTGGTATTACGATATAACGTATAACGTTATGTAGCATTACGATATAACGAAAACGATATGTACTGTTGCGATATAACGTATAACGATATGTAGTATTACGTTATAACGTATAACGTTATGTAATGATACGTTATAACGTATAACGTTATATAGTATTACGATATAACGGATAACGTTATATGGTAATACGTTATATAGGTATAACGATATGTAGTATTACGATATAACTTATAACGTTATCTAGTATTACCACATAACGTATAACGTTATGTAGTATTACGATATAACGTATATCGTTATATAATATTACTATATATCGTATAAAGATATGTACTATTACGTTATAGCGTATAACGTTATGTAGTACTACGTTATAACGTATAACGTTATGTAGCGTTACGATATAACGAAAACGATATGTACTGTTACGATATAACGTATAACGATATCTAGTATTACGATATAACGTATAACGATATGTGGTATTACGATATAACATATAACGTTATATGGTAATACGTTATAACGTATAATGTTATGTAGCATTACAATATAACGTATAACGTTATATAGTATTACGTTATAACGTATAACGTTAGGTAGTGATACGTTATAACTTATAACGTTATGTACTATTACGACATAACGTATAACGTTATGTAGTATTACGATATAACGTATAACGTTATGTAGTTTTACGATACAGCATATAACGATATGTAATAATACGCTATAACGTTTAACGTTATGTGGTATTACATTATAACGTGTAACGCTATATAGTATTACGATATAACGTATAACGTTATGTAGCATTACTATATAACTTATAACGATATATAGTATTACGTTATAACGTATAACGTTATGTAGTGTTACGTTATAACGTATAACGTTATATAGTATTACGATATAACGGATAACGTTATATGGTAATACGTTATAACGTATAACGATATGTAGCATTACGATATAACTTATAACGTTATCTACTATTACCACATAACGTATAACGTTATGTAGTATTACGATATAACGTATATCGTTATATAATATTACTATATATCGTATAAAGCTATGTACTATTACTTTATAGCGTATAACGTTATGTAGTACTACGTTATAACGTATAACGTTATGTAGC
>NW_025219978.1:1337142-1341340 GCF_014825855.1 Bombus pyrosoma | reverse complement strand
GTAATACGTTATAACGTATAACGATATGTACTATTACGACATAACGTGTAACGTTATGTAGAATTTGGTTATAACGTGTAACGTTATGTAGCATTACGATATAACGTACAACGATATGTAGTATGACGATATAACGTATAACGATATATGGTAGTACTTTATAACGTATAACGATATGTAGTATTACGATATAACGTATAACGTTATGTAGTTTTACGATACAGCATATAACGATATGTACTATTACGACATAACGTATAGCGTTATGTAGTACTACGTTTCAACGTATAACGTTATGTAGTATTAGGATATAACGTATAACGATATGTAGTAATACGATATAACGTATAACGATATGTGGTATTACGATATAACGTATAACTTTATATACTATTACGATATAACGGATAACGTTATATGGTAATACGTTATAACGTATAACGATATGTAGTATTACGATATAACGTATAACGTTATGTAGTTTTACGATACAGCATATAACGATATGTACTATTACGACATAACGTATAGCGTTATGTAGTACTACGTTTCAACGTATAACGTTATGTAGTTTTACGATATAGCATATAGCGATATATAATAGTACGTTATAACGTATAACGTTATGTAGCATTACGATATAACGTATAACGTTATATATAATTACGATATAACGGATAACGATATATGATAATACGTTATAACGTCTAACGATATGTAGTATTACGATATAACGTATAACGTTATGTAGTTTTACGATATAGCATATAACGATATGTACTATTACGACGTAACGTATAACGTTATGTAGTACTACGTTCTAACGTATAACGTTATATAGTATTACGATATAAAGTATAACGTTATGTAGCATTACGATATAACGTATAACGATATGCAGTATTACGATATAACGTATAACGTTATATAGTATTACGATATAACGGATAACGTTATATGGCAATACATTATAACGTATAACGTTATCTAGCACTACGATATAACGTATAACGTTATGTAGTTTTACGATATAGCATATAACGATATATAATAGTACGTTATAACGTATAACGTTATGTAGCATTACGTTATAGCGTATAACGTTATGTAGTACTACATTATAACGTATAACGTTATGTAGCATTACGATATAACGGAAACGATATGTACTATTACGATATAACGGATAACGTTATGTAGCATTACGATATGACGTATAACGTTATGTAGCATTACGATATAACGTATAACGTTATATGGTAATACGTTATAACGTATAACGATATGCAGTATTACGATATAACGTATAACGATATGTAGTATTACGATATAACGTATAACGTTATATAGTATTACGATATAACGGATAACGTTATATGGTAATACGTTATAACGTATAACGATATGCAGTATTACGATATAACGTATAATGTTATATAGTATTACGATATAACGGATAACGTTATATGGCAATACGTTATAACGTATAACGATATGCAGTATTACGATATAACGTATAACGTTATATAGTATTTTGATATAACGGATAACGTTATATGGTAATACGTTATAACGTATAACGATATGCAGTATTACGATATAACGTATAACATTTTGTAGTTTTACGATATAGCATATAACGATATATAATAGTACGTTATAACGTATAACGTTATGTAGCATTACGATATAACGTATAACGTTATATAGTATTACAATATAACGGATAACGATATATGGTAATACGTTATAACGTATAACGATATGCAGTATTACGATATAACGTATAACGTTATATAGTATTACGATATAACGGATAACGTTATATGGTAATACGTTATAACGTATAACGATATGCAGTATTACGATATAACGTATAACATTATATAGTATTACGATATAACGGATAACGTTATATGGCAATACGTTATAACGTATAACGTTATCTAGCATTACGATATAACGTATAACGTTTTGTAGTTTTACGATATAGCATATAACGATATATAATAGTACGTTATAACGTATAACGTTATGTAGCATTACGATATAACGAATAACGTTATATAGTATTACGATATAACGGATAACGATATATGATAATACGTTATAACGTCTAACGATATGTAGTATTGCGATATAACGTATAACGTTATGTAGTTTTACGATATAGCATATAACGATATATAATAGTACGATATAACGTATAACGATATGTGGTATTACGATATAACGTATAACGCTATATAGTATTACGATATAACGGATAACGTTATATGGTAATACGTTATGACGTATAACGATATGCAGTATTACGATATAACGTATAACGATATGTAGTAATACGATATAACGTATAACGATATGTGGTATTACGATATAACGTATAACGTTATTTAGTATTACGATATAACGTATAATGTTATATAGTATTACGATATAACGGATAACGTTATATGGCAATACGTTATAACGTATAACGTTATCTAGCATTACGATATAACGTATAACGTGTTGTAGTTTTACGATATAGCATATAACGATATATAATAGTACGATATAACGTATAACGATATGTGGCATTACGATATAACGTATAACGTTATATAGTATTACGATATAACGGATAACGCTATATGGTAATACGTTATGACGTATAACGATATGCAGTATTACGATATAACGTATAACGATATGTAGTAATACGATATAACGTATAACGATATGTGGTATTACGATATAACGTATAACGATATGCAGTATTACGATATAACGTATAATGTTATATAGTATTACGATATAACGAATAACGTTATATGGCAATACGTTATAACGGATAACGTTATCTAGCATTACGACATAACGTATAACGTTTTGTAGTTTTACGATATAGCATATAACGATATATAATAGTACGTTATAACGTATAACGTTATGTAGCATTACGATATAACGAATAACGTTATATAGTATTACGATATAACGGATAACGATATATGATAATACGTTATAACGTCTAACGATATGTAGTATTACGATATAACGTATAACGTTATGTAGTTTTACGATTTAGCATATAACGATATGTACTATTACGACATAACGTATAACGTTATGTAGTACTACGTTCCAACGTATAACGTTATGTAGTATTACGATATAACGTATAACGATATGAAGTAATACGATATAACGTATAACGATATGTGGTATTACGATATAACGTATAACGTTATATACTATTACGATATAACGGATAACGTTATGTGGTATTACATTATAACATGTAACGCTATATAGTATTACGATATAACGTATAACGATATGTAGCATTACGATATCACGTATAACGATATGTGGTATTACGATATAAAGTATAACTTTATATGTTAATACGGTATAACGTATAACGATATGTAGCATTACGATATGACCGATAACGTTATGCAGCATGGCGATATAACGAATAACGATAGGTAGCATTATGATAAAACGGATAACGTTATGAAGTACTACGTTCCAACGTATAACGTTATGTAGTATTACGATATAACGTATAACGATATGTAGTAATACGATATATCGTATGACGATATGTGGTATTACGATATAATGTATAACGATATGTAGTAATACGATATAACGTATAACGTTATATAGTATTACGATATACCGGATAACCTTATATGGTAATACGTTATAACGTATAACGATATGCAGTATTACGATATATCGAATAACGATATGTAGTAATACGATATAACGTATAACGATATGTGGTATTACGATATAGCGTATAACGTTATATAGTATTACGATAAAACGGATAACGTTATATGGTAATACGTTATAACGTATAACGATATGCAGTATTACGATATAACGTATAATGTTATATAGTATTACGATATAACGGATAACGTTATATGGCAATACGTTATAACGTATAACGTTATCTAGCATTACGATATAACGTATAACGTTTTGTAGTTTTACGATATAGCATATAACGATATATAATAGTACGTTATAACGTATAACGTTATGTAGCATTACGATATAACGTATAACGTTATATAGTATTACGATATAACGGATAACGATATATGATAATACGTTATAACGTCTAACGATATGTAGTATTACGATATAACGTATAACGTTATGTAGTTTTACGATATAGCATATAACGATATGT
>NW_025219978.1:1332459-1336642 GCF_014825855.1 Bombus pyrosoma | reverse complement strand
TATACAATATATCGTAGAAACATATAACGTTATATGTTAAATCGTAATACCATATAACGTTATACGCTATAGCGTAATACCATGTAACGTTATACGTCATAACGTTGTACTACATAACGTTATACGTTATATCGTAGTACTGTATAAGGTTATACGTTATAACGTAGTAACATATAACGTTATATGTTATATCGTAATACCATATAACGTTATACGCTATAACGTAATACCATGTAACGTGATACGTCATAACGTAGTGCTACATAACGTTATACGTTATATCGTAGTACTGTATAACGTTATACGTTATATCATCATACCACAGAATGTTATACGTCATAACGTAGTACTATATAACGTTATATGTTATATCGTAATACCGTATAACGGTATACGCTATATCGTAGTAACATATAACGTTATATGTTATATCATCATACTACAGAACGTTTTACATCATAACGTAGTACTATATAACGTTATATGTTATATCGTAATACCGTATAACAATATACAATATATCGTAGAAACATATAACGTTATATGTTAAATCGTAATACCATATAACGTTATACGCTATAGCGTAATACCATGTAACGTTATACGTCATAACGTTGTACTACATAACGTTATACGTTATATCGTAGTATTGTATAAGGTTATACGTTATAACGTAGTAACATATAACGTTATATGTTATATCGTAATACCATATAACGTTATACGCTATAACGTAATACCATGTAACGTTATACGTCATAACGTAGTGCTACATAACGTTATACGTTATATCGTAGTACTGTATAAGGTTATACGTTATAACGTAATACCATGTAACGTTATACGTTATATCGTAATACTACGTGACGTTATACGTAATAACGTAGTACTATATAACGTTATACGTTATATCATCATACTACAGAACGTTATACATCATAACGTAGTACTATATAACGTTATGCGTTATATCGTAGTACTGCATAAGGTTATACGTTATAACGTAATACCATGTAACGTTATACGTTATTTCAGAATACTACACATCGTTATATGTCATAACGTAATACTATATAACGTTATACGTTACAACGTGATAGTATATATCGTTATACGTTACAACGCAATACTATACAACGTTATACGTCATAACGTAGTACTATATAACGTTATATGTTATATCGTAATATCATATAACGTTACACGCTATAACGTAAAACCATATAAGGTTATACGTTATATCATAATTCTACACATCGTTATACGTCATAAGGTCATACTATACAACGTTATACGTCATAACGTAGTACTATATAACGTTATGCGTTATATCGTAGTACTGCATAAGGTTATACGTTATAACGTAATACCATGTAACGTTATACGTTATTTCAGAATACCATACATCGTTATACGTCATAACGTAATACTATTCAACGTTATACGTCATAACGTAGTACTTTATAACGTTATATGTTATATCGTAATACTGTATAAGGTTATACGTTATAACGTCATACCATGTAACGCTATACGTTATATCATAATACTACACATCGTTTTACGTCATAACGTAGTACTATATGTCGTTATACGTTATAGCGTAATACTATATATCGTTATACGTTACAACGTAATACTATACAACGTTATACGTCATAACGTAGTACTATATAACGTTATATGTTATATCGTAATATCATATAACGTTATACGTTATATCATAATACTGCACAACGTTATACGTCATAACGTAATACTATATAACATTATAGTCATAACGTAGTACTATATAACGTTATACGTTATATCGTAGTACTGCATAAGGTTATACGTTATAACGTAATACCATGTAACGTTAAAAGTTATTTCAGAATACTACACATCGTTATAAGTCATAACGTAGTACTGTTCAACGTTATACGTCATAACGTAGTACTATACAGCGTTATATGTTATATCGTAATACCGTATAACGTTATATGCTTTATCGTAGTAACATATAACGTTATACGTTATATCATAATACTGCACAACGTTACACGTCATAACGTAATACTATTCAACGTTATACGTCATAACGTAGTACTACATAACGTTATACGTTATATCATCATACTACAGAACGTTATACGTCATAACGTTGTACTACATAACGTTATACGTTATATCGTAGTACTGTATAAGGTTATACGTTATAACGTAATACTATGTAACGTTATATGTTATATCGTAATACCGTATAACGTTATACGCTATATCGTAGTAACATATAATGTTATACGTTATATCATAATACTACACAACGTTATACGTCATAACGTAATACTATACAACGTTATACGTCATAACGTAGTACTATATAACGTTATACGTTATATCATCATACAACGGAACGTTGCACGTCATAGCGTAGTACTATAAAACGCTATAGGTTATATTGTAATAACATATAACGTTATACGCTATAACGTAATACCATATAACGTTTTACGTTATATCATCATACTACACACCGTTATACGTTATAACGTTGTACTATATATATATATACGTCACAACGTAGTGCTATATAACGTTATATGATATACCGTAATACCATATAACGTTATACGTGATATCGTAATACTATATAACGTTATACGTGATGACGTAGTACTATATATCGTTATACGTTACAACGTAGTATTCTATATCGCTATACGATACAACGTAATACTACAGAACGTTATACGTCATAACGTAGTATATATAACGTTATAAGTCATTACGTATTACTATATAACGTTATACGTTATATCGTAATACTGTATAAGGTAATACCGTATAACGTCATACTATGTAACGTTATGCGTTATATCATAATACTACACATCGTTATACGTTACAACGTAATACTATATAACTATATACGTCATAACGTAGTACTGCATAAATTTATATGTTATAACGTAATACCATGTAACGTTGTACGTTTTGTCATAATACTACACATCGTTATACGTCATAACGTAGTACTATACAACGTTATATGTTATATCGTATTACCGCATAACGTTATACGCTATAGCGTAATAGCATACAACGTTATAAGTTATATCATAATACTACACAACGTTATACGTCATAACGTAATACTATACAACGTTATACGTCATAACGTAGTACTATACAACGTTATATGTTATATCGTAATACCATATAACGTTATGTGCTATATCGTAGTAACATATAGCGTTATACGTTATATCATAATACTGCACAACGTTATACATCATAACGTATTG
This sequence comes from Bombus pyrosoma, assembly GCF_014825855.1. NCBI lineage: Eukaryota > Metazoa > Arthropoda > Insecta > Hymenoptera > Apidae > Bombus > Bombus pyrosoma. The sequence goes on along the minus strand of NW_025219978.1, from coordinate 1,333,355 downwards.
CTATACAACGTTATACGTCATAACGTAGTACTATATAACGTTATACGTCATATCATCATACTACAGAATGTTATACGTCAGAACGTAATATATATAACGTTATAACTCATAACGTATAACTATATAACGTTATACGTTTTATCGTAATACCGTATAACGTTATACGCTATATGGTAATAGCATATAACGTCATAACGGAGTACTATATAACGTATTACGTTATATCGTAGTACTGTATAAGGTTATACGTTATAACGTAATACCATGTAACGTTATACGTTATATCATAATACTACGCGACGTTATACGTCATAACGTAGTACTATATAACGTTATACGTTATATCGTAATACCGTATAACGTTATACGTTATATCATAATACTACACATCGTTATACGTCATAACGTAATAGTATTCAACGTTATACGTCATAACGTATTACCTTATATCGTTATATGTTATATCGTAATACTGTATAAGGTTATACGTTATAACGTCATACCATGTAACGTTATACGTTATATCATAATACTACACATCGTTTTACGTCATAACGTAGTACTATATGTCGTTATACGTTATAACGTAATACTATATATCGTTATACGTTACAACGTAATACTACACAACGTTATACGTCATAACGTAGTACTATATAACGTTATATGTTATATCGTAATATCATATAACGTTATACGTTATATCATAATACTGCACAACGTTATACGTCATAACGTAATACTATATAACGTTATAGTCATAACGTAGTACTATATAACGTTATACGCTATATCGTAGTACTGCATAAGGTTATACGCTATAACGTAATACCATGTAACGTTAAATGTTATTTCAGAATACTACACATCGTTATAAGTCATACCGTAGTACTGTT
>NW_025219978.1:1329875-1331959 GCF_014825855.1 Bombus pyrosoma | reverse complement strand
GACCTTATACGTTATATCGCAATATGACAAAACGTTATACGTTATAACGTAATAGTACATAACGTTGTACGTTATAACGTAATGCTACATGACCTTATACGTTATATCGCAATATGACAAAACGTTATACGTTATAACGTAATAGTACATAACGTTGTACGTTATAACGTAATGCTACATGACCTTATACGTTATATCGTAATACTACATACCGCTATATGTTATAACGTAATGCTACATAACGTTATACGTTATAACGTAATACTATATAACGTTATACGTCATAACATATGTCTACATAACGCTATACGTTATAACGTAATGCTACATAACGTTATACGCTATAACGTAATACTATATAACGTTATACGTTATAACATATGTCTACATAACGCTATACGTTATAACGTAATAGTACATAACGTTGTATGTTATAAAGTAATGCTACATGACCTTATACGTTATATCGCAATATGACAAAACGTTATACGTTATAACGTAATAGTACATAACGTTGTACGTTATAACGTAATGCTACATAACGTTATACGCTATAACGTAATACTACATGACGTTATACGTTGTATCGTAATATGACATAACGTTATACGTTATAACGTAATACTACATAACGTTATACGTGATAACGTAATACTACGTAACGTTATACGTTATAACGTTATGCTACATAACGTTATACGTTACAACATACATCTACGTAGCGTTATACGTTATAACGTAATGCTACATAACGTTATACGTTATATCGTAATACTACATATCGCTATATGTTAAAACGTAATGCTACATAACGTTATACGTTACATCCTTATACCATATAACGTTATACGTTATAACGTATTGCTATATAATGTTATACGTTATAACGCAATGCTACATAACGTTATACGTTATAACGTAATGCTACATAACGTAATACGTTATAACGTAATGCTACATAACGTTATACGTTACAACGTAATGATAAATAACGTTATACGTTATAACATATATTTACATAGCGTTATACGTTATAACGTAATGCCACATAACGTTATACGTTACATCCTAATACCATATCACGTTATACGTTATAACGTAATACTATATAGCGTTATACGTTATAACGTAGTGCTACATAACATTATACGTTATTTCGTAATACTACATACCCCTATATGTTATAACGTAATGCTACATAACGTTATACGTTATAACATATATCTGCATAACGTTATACGTTAAAACGTAATGCTACATAACGTTATACGTTATATCGTAATACTGCATATCGCTATATGTTATAACGTAATGCTACATAACGTTATACGTTACATCCTAATACCGTATAACGTTATACGTTATAACGTAATACTGTATAGCGTTATACGTTATAACGTAATGCTACATGACGTTATACGTTATAACGTAATGCTACATAACGTTATACGTTATAACATATATCTACATAGCGTTATACGTTATAACGTATTGCTACATAACGTTATACGTTATAACGTAATGCTACATAACGTTATACGTTATAACATACGTCTACGTAGCGTTATACGTTATAACGTAATAGTACATAACGTTGTACGTTATAACGTAATGCTACATGACCTTATACGTTACTTCGCAATATGACAAAACGTTATACGTTATAACGTAATAGTACATAACGTTGTACGTTATAACGTAATGCTACATAACGTCATACGCTATAACGTAATACTACATGACGTTATATGTTATATCGTAATATGGCATAACGTTATACGTTATAACGTAATACTACATAACGTTATACGTTATAACGTAATACTACGTAACGTTATACGTTATAACGTAATGCTACATAACGTTATACGTTATAACATACATCTACGTAGCGTTATACGTTATAACGTAATGCTACATGACGTTATACGTTATAACGTAATGCTACATAACGTTATACGTTATAACATATATCTACATAGCGTTATACGTTATAACGTATTGCTACATAACGTTATACGTTATAACGTAATGCTACATAACGTTATACGTTACATCCTAATACCGTATAACGTTATACGTTA
>NW_025219978.1:1327372-1329375 GCF_014825855.1 Bombus pyrosoma | reverse complement strand
CTTTCGACTGTTTATGGCCTGCCTTCGCCGCAGTCTTTTGTCTATGCGCTGTCGATGGCTTCAATGCTTTAGAAAGATAAAAAGACCAGATGTAGAGTTTTCTTAAAGGCAGTGACCTTCAACACGTTATATAGTATCTCGTTATGACGTATAACCTTGTTTGGTACTTTGATATAACGTATAACGTTATATAGCAATAGGTTGTAACGTATAGCGATATACAGTACTACGTTGTAACGTATAACGTTATATAGTAATACGTTATGACGTATAACATTGTGTAGGATTATGATATAACGTATAACGTTATATGCTATTACGATATAGCGTATAACGTTATATGGTATTACGGTATAACATATAATGTTATATAGTACTACGTTATGACGTATATAGTTATATGGTATTACGTTGTTAGGTATAACGATATATAGTATTACGTTATAACATATAACAATATACAGTTCTACGTTATGGCGTCAAACGTTGTGTAGCATTTTGATATAACGTATAACGTTATATGGTATTACGTTATAGCGTATAACGTTATATGGTATTGCGATATAACATTTAACGTTATATAGTACTATTTTATGACGTATAACGTTATATAGCATTACGTTGTAACGTATAGCGATATACAGTACTACGTTGCAACGTATAACCATATATAGTACTACGTTATGGCGTAAAACGTTGTGTAATATTTTGATATAACGTGTAACGTTGTATGGTACTACGTTATAGCGTACAACGTTATATGGCATTACTATATAACGTTTAACGTTATATGGTGTTACGATATAACAGATAACGTTGTATAGTACTACGTTATGACGTATAACGTTGTATAGTATTACGTTATGACGTATAACGTTGTACAGTACTATGATATAACGTATAACGTTATATATGTTATTACGATATAGAGTTTAACGTTATACGGTATTACGATATAACATATAACGTTATAAAGTACTACGTTATGACGTATAACGTTATATAGTATTACGTTATGACTTATAACGTTATATGGTATTACGTTATGACATATAACGATGTGTAATATTCTGAAAAACTGTATAACGTTACATGGCATTACGTTATAACGTATGACCTTATGCAGTAGTACGATATAACGTATAACGTTGTATTGTACTATGTTATGACCTATAACGTTGAATAGTTTTACGTTATGACGTATAACGATGTGTAGTATTATGATATAACGTATAACGTTACATGGTATGACGTTATAACGTATAACCTTATAGAGTATTACGATATAACGTATAACGTTATATAGTAATGCGTTATGACTTATAATGTTATATATACTACGTTATGACGTATAACGTTCTGTAGTATGATGATATAACGTATAACGTTACGTGGTATGACGTTATAACGTATAACCTTATACAGAATTACGATATAACATATAACGTTATATAGTATTACGTTATGAGGTATTACGTTGTATAGTATTACGCTATGACGTATAACGGTGTGTGGTATTATGTTATAACGTATAACGTTACATGGTATGATGTTTTAACGTATAACCTTATACAGTATTACGATATAACGTATAACATTATATAGTAATACGTTATGAACTATAACGTTATATAGTACTACGTTATGACGTATAACGTTATATAATGTTACGTTGTAACGTATAGCGATATAGAGTACTACGTTGTAACGTTTAACGTTATATAGTACTACGTTATGACGTACAACGTTGTACTTTATAGTATATTGATATAAAGTATAACGTTATATGTTTTTACGATATAGTGTATAACGTTATATGGTATTACGGTATAACATATAACGTAATATAGTACTACGTTATAACATATAACGTTATATAGTACGTCGTTATGACGTCTAACGTTATATAGCAATACGTTGTAACGTATAGCGATATATAGTACCACGTTGTAGCGTATAACGTTATATAGTAATACGTTATGACATATAACGTTGTGTAGGAT
>NW_025219978.1:1324876-1326872 GCF_014825855.1 Bombus pyrosoma | reverse complement strand
TATAGTTTCTTTAAATTTACTAGCATGTTAACTAGTCTTAATAATGTAGTCTACATTTGATTAATCTTTTGTTAGTGTTTTATTTTATTTTATTATTTTTATATTCTTTTTAGTTTATTGTGTGTTAAAATGACTGCTCATGTAATTTACTTATTGTAGTTTTCGTTACGGCACGTGCGTAGCGCGGGACGTGACACATAATACTACATAACGTTATATGTTACAGCGTATTATCATATAAGGTTATACGTTGAAACGTAATACTATATAACGTTATACGTTGTAACGTAACACTACATAGCGTTATACGTTATAACGTAGTACTATATAACGTTATACCTTATAACGTAACGCTTCACGACGTTACACGTTATAACGTATTACCATATAATGTTACACGTTATAGCGTAACTGTACATAATGTTATACGTTATATCGTAATACCACATAACGTTAATCGGTATATCGTAATACTATATAACGTAATACGTTGTAACGTAGTACTACATATTGTTATAAGTTATAACATAATACTACATAACGTTATATGTTACAGCGTATTATCATATAAGGTTATACGTTGAAACGTAATACTATATAACGTTATACGTTGTAACGTAATACCACATAACGTTATACGTTATAACGCAATACTACATATTGTTATAAGTTATAACATGATACGACATAACGTTATAGGTTATATCGTAATACCACATGACATTATACGGTGTAACGTATTACCATATAACGTTATACGTTATATCGTATTACAATATAACGTTATACGTTATAAAGTAGTACTTCATAACGTTATACGTTATATCGTAAGACCACATGACGTTATACGTTATATCGTAATACTATATAACGTTATTCGTTATAACGTAGTACTACTTATTGTTATACCTTATAACGTAACACTACACTACGTTATACGTTATAACGTATTACCATATAATATTATACGTTATAACGTAATACTACATAATGTAATACGATGTAATGTAATACTACATAACGTTATACGTTATATCGTAATCCCACATGACGTAATACGTTATATCGTAATACTATATTACGTTATACGTTATAACAATGTACTATATAACGTTATACCTTATAACGTAACACTACACGACGTTATACGTTATAACGTAATGCAATATAATGTTATACGTTGTAACGTCATGCTACATAACGTTATACGTTATATCGTAATACTGTATAACGTAATACGTTATAACGCCGTACTACTTAATGTTATACCTTATAAAGTAACACTACACGACGTTATACGTTACAACGTATTACCATATAATGTTATACGTTATAGCGTAACTGTACATAATGTTATACGTTATAATGTAATACCACATAACGTTAATCGGTATATCGTAATACCATATAACGTAATACGTTGTAATGTAGTACTACATATTGTTATAAGTTATAACATAATACTACATAACGTTATATGTTACAGCGTATTATCATATAAGGTTATACGTTGAAACGTAATACTATATAACGTTATACGTTGTAACGTAATACTACATAGCGTTATACGTTATAACGTAGTACTATATAACGTTATACCTTATAACGTAACGCTTCACGACGTTACACGTTATAACGTATTACCATATAATGTTATACGTTGTAACGTCATGCTAAATAACGTTATACGTTATATCATAATACCACATAACATTATACGTTATATTGCAATACTATATAACGTAATACGTGGTAATGTAATACTACATAACGTTATATGTTACAACGTATTACCATATAACGTTATACGTTATATCGTAATACAATATAACGTTATACGTTATAAAGTAGTACTACATAACGTTATACGTTATCTCGTAAGACCACACGACGTTATACGTTATATCGTAATACTATATAACGTTGTACGTTATAACGTAATACTACATAACGTTATGCGTTATAACGTAATACTACAGGATATTATACGGTATAA
>NW_025219978.1:1322386-1324376 GCF_014825855.1 Bombus pyrosoma | reverse complement strand
TATAACGTATAACGATATGTTGTATTACGATATAACGTATAACGTCATGTAGCATTACGTTATAGCAAATAACGTTATGTAGTGATACGTTGTAACGTATAACGTTATATAGTATTACGATATAACGTATAACGTTACGTAGCATTACGTAATAGCGTATAACGTTATGTGGTACTACGATATAACTTATAACTTTATGTAGTGTTACAGAATAACGTATAACGATATATGGTATTACGATATAACGTATAACGTTATGTAGCATTACGTTATACCATATAACGTTATGTAGTGTTACGTTATAACGTATAACGTTATGTAGCATTACGTTATAGCGTATAACGTTATGTAGCATTACGTTATAGCGTACAACGCTATGTAGTATTACGATATAATGTATAACGTTATGTAGTGTTACGTTATAACGTATAACGATATGTTGTATTACGATATATCGTATAACGATATATGGTATTACGATATAACGCATAATGTTATATGGTATTACGATATCACGTATGACGATATGTAGTATTACGATATAACGTATAACGTTATGTAGTAATACGTTACAACGTATGACTCTATATAGTATTGCGTTACAAAGCATGACTTATTACCTTATAGCGTATAACGTTATGTAGTATTACGATATAACGTATAACGTTATGTAGTGTTACGTTATACCGTATACCGATATATGGTATTACGATATAACGTATAACGTTATGTAGCGAAACGATATAACGTATAACGATATATGCTATCACGATATAACGTATAACGATATATGGTATTACGACATAACGTATAACGTTATGAAGCATTACGTTATAGCGTATAACGTTATGTTGTATTACGATATATCGTATAACGTTATGTAGCATTACGATATAACGTATAACGATATGTTGTATTACGATATAACGTATAACGTCATGCAGCATTACGTTATAGCAAATAACGTTATGTAGTGTTACGATATAACGTATAACGTTATGTAGCATTACGTTATACCGTATAACGTTATGTAGTATTACGTTACAACGTATAACGTTATGTAACATTACGCTATAACGTATAACGTTATGTAGTAATACGTTACAAAGTATGACTCTATATTGTATTACGTTACAACGTATGACTCTATATAGTATTACGATATAACGCATAACGTTATGTGGCATTACGATATAACGTAAACCGTTATGTAGCATTACGATATAACGTATAACGTTATGTAACATTACGTTATAGCATATAACGTTATGTAGTATTACGATATAACGTATAACGTTATGTAGTGTTACGTTATAACGTATAACGTCATATGGTATTACGATATAACGTATAACGTTATGTAGCATTACGATATAACGTATAACGATATGTTGTATTACGATATAACGTATAACGTCATGTAGCATTACGTTATAGCAAATAACGTTATGTAGTGATACGTTGTAACGTATAACATTATATAGTATTACGATATAACGTATAACGTTACGTAGCATTACGTAATAGCGTATAACGTTATGTGGTACTACGATATAACTTATAACTTTATGTAGCGTTACAGAATAACGTATAACGATATATGGTATTACGATATAACGTATAACGATATATGGTATTACGATATAACGTATAACGTTATGTAGCATTACCTTATACCATATAACGTTATGTAGTGTTACGTTATAACGTATAACGTTATGTAGCATTACGTTATAGCGTATAACGCTATGTAGTATTACGATATAATGTATAACGTTATGTAGTTTTACTTTATAACGTATAACGATATGTTGTATTACGATATAACGTATAACGATATATGGTATTACGATATAACGCATAATGTTATATGGTATTACGATATCACGTATGACGATATGTAGTATTACGATATAACGTATAACGTTATGTAGTAATACGTTACAACGTATGACTCTATATAGTATTGCGTTACAAAGCATGACTTATT
>NW_025219978.1:1319899-1321886 GCF_014825855.1 Bombus pyrosoma | reverse complement strand
ATAACGTATAGCGTTATGTAGCATTACGTTATAACGTATAGCGATATGTAGTATTACGATATTACGTATAACGTTATGTAGCATTACGTTATAACGTATAACTCTATGTAGATATATGTTATAACGTATTGCGTTATGTAGTATTACGGTATAACGTATAACGCTATGTAGCATTACGTTATAACGTATAACGTTATATGGCATTACGTTATAACGTATAACGCTATATGGTATTAGGATGTAACGTATAACGTTATGTAGCATTACGTTATAACGTATAACGCTATGTAGATATATGTTATTACGTATAACGTTATGTAGCATTACGTTATAACGTATAACGTTATAAAGCATTACGTTATAACGTATAACGTTGTATGGTATTGGGATGTAACGTATAACGTTATGTAGCATTACGTTATAGCGTATAACGCTATGTATATATATGTTATAACGTATAACGTTATGTAGCATTACGTTATAACGTATAACGTTATATAGTATTACGTTATAACGTATAACGTTATATGGTATTAGGATGAAACGTATAACGTTATGTAGCACTACGTTATAACGTATAACGCTATGTAGATATATGTTATAACGTATAAGGTTATGTAGCATTACGTTATAAGGTATAACGTTATATAGTATTACGTTATAACGTATAACGTTATGTGGGTAATTGTTATAACGTATAACGTTATGTAGTATTACGTTATAACATATAACGATATGTAGTTTTACGATATAACGTATAACGTTATGTAGCATTACGTTATAACGTATAACGTTATGTAGCATTACGTTATAACGTATAACTCTATGTAGATATATGTTATAACGTATGGCGTTATGTAGTATTACGATATAACATATAACGTTATGTAGCATTACGTTACAACATATAGCGATATGTAGTATTACGATATAACGTATAACGTTATGTAGCATTACGTTATATCGTATAACGCTATGTAGATATATGTTATGACGTACAACGTTATGTAGCATTACGTTATAACGTATAACGTTATATGGTGTTAGGATGTAACGTACAACGTTATGTATCTTTACCTTATAACGTATGACGTTATGTAGATATATGTTATAACGTATAACGTTATATAGTGTTACAATACAACGTATAACGGTATGTAGTATTACGTTATAACATATAACGATATGTAGTATTACGATATAACGTATAACGTTATGTAGCATTACGTTATAACGTATAACGTTATATGGTGTTAGGATGTAACGTACAACGTTATGTATCTTTGCGTTATAACGTATGACGTTATGTAGATATATGTTATAACGTATAACGTTATATAGTGTTACAATACAACGTATAACGGTATGTAGTATTACGTTATAACATAAAACGTTATGTAGAAATACGTTATAACATATAGCGATATGTAGTATTACGTTATAGCGTATAACGTTATGTAGCATTGCGTTATAGCGTATAACGTTATGTAGCATTACGTTATAACGTATAACGTTATGTAGCATTACGTTATAACGTATAACGCTATGTAGTTATATGTTATAACGTATAACGCTATGTATATATGTAATAAAACATATAAGGTTATGTAGCATTACGTTATAACGTTTAACGTTATGTAGATATTTGTAATAACGTAAAACGTTATGTAGCATTACGTTATAATGTATAACGTTATGTAGATATATGGTATAACGTATAACGTTATGTATCATTACGCTATAACGTATAACGATATGTAGATAAAAGTTATATCGTATAACGTTATGTAGCATTACGTTATAACGTATAACGTTATGTGGGTATATGTTATAACGTATAACGTTATGTAGTATTACGTTATAACATATAACGATATGTAGTTTTACGATATAACGTATAACGTTATGTAGCAATACGTTATAACGTATAACGTTATATAGTATTACGTTATAACGTATAGCGTTATGTAGCATTACGTTATTACGT
>NW_025219978.1:1317449-1319399 GCF_014825855.1 Bombus pyrosoma | reverse complement strand
CTCTGTCAAATCTGAGCACGGTCAAATCCAGCGTAATTGCAGGTTGTACACAATCCGTCTTAAATATTCAAATCAACGAATCTCCGCTGCTATTGGTGATATGTCGACAACTCCATGCGCATTATAGTCCACATTTACTGCCAAATACACAGCACGACATTCGGTTTGCACTCTGTTAACTCTGGTCTAGGTCAAGGCCTACGTAGTTCCAGTTTTGCATATTCATGTTTCAATATTCAATTATCCCCTGCTATTGGTGACATGTCGATAATTCGATGCGCGTTATACACCACATATGCTGCGAAATACAAACCACAACATCCGGTTTGAGCTATATCAACTCTGGGAAATGCCAAACCCATCGTATTTGCAGTTTTGTATATTCAAGTTTGTATATTCATCTGAACGTATCTCCGCCGCTACTGGTGATATGTCGATAATTCAATGCATGTTGTACACGACACATGCTGCCAAATATAGAGCACAACATCAGGTTTGAGCTACGTCATTTCTGGGCAACGACAAACCCAGCGTATTTGCAATTTTGCACATTCGGTCTTCTATATTCATCTATACGCACCCCGCTGCTATTGGTAATATGTTAGTAATTCGATGCTCGTTATGCACCACATTTACTGCCAAATACAGGGCACGACATCTAGTTAGCGCTATGTCAACTCTTGTCTAGGTTAAGACGAGCGTATTTTCAGTTTTGGATATTCAAGCTTGAATATTCATCTAAACGTAACCCCGCTGATATTGGTGATATGCGGATAATTCGATGCGCTTTATACTCCACTTATGCTGCCAAATACGTGGAGCGACATCTGGTTTGCGGTATGCCAACTTTGGTCTAGGTCAAGACCAGCGTATTTCCAGTTTTGCATATTCAAGCATGAATATTCATCTGAACGTATCTCCACTGCTATCCGAGATATGTCTTCAACCCTGCGAGCGTTATACTCCATATATGCTGCGAAATACGTGGAACAACATCCGGTTTGCGCTGTGTCAACTCTTGTGAAGGTTAAGACGAGCGTGTTTCCAGTTTTGAATATTCAAGTCTGAATATTCATCTGAACATATCTCCGCTGCTATTGGGGATATGTCGATAATTCGATGCGCGTTGTTCACCGCATATGCTGCCAAATACAGAGCCCGACATTCGGTTTGCGCTACGTCAAATCTGGGCATTGCGAAATCCAGCGCAGTTGCAGGATTGCATATTCAGGGTTGAATATGCAATAGAACGTATCTCCGCTGCTATCCGAGATATGACTACAATTCTGAGCACGTTATACTCCATATATGCTACCAAATACGTGGTATGACATCCGGTTTGCGCTATGTCAAATCTGGGCAGTGCGAAATCCAGCGAAGCTGCAGCTTTGCATATTCAGGCTTGAGCATTCAATAGAACGTATCGCCGCTGTTATTTGAGGTATGTGTACAATTCTGAGCGCGTTATACTACACATATGCTGCCAAATACGTGGAACGACATCCTGTTTTCGCTACGTCAACTCGGTCGTAGGTCAAGACCAGCGTATTTCCACTTTTGCATATTCAAGAATGAATATTCATCTGGCCGTACCTCCGCTACTATTGGTGATATGTCGACAATACAATGCGCGTTATAGGCCACATTTGCCGCCAAATACAGAGCACGACATCCGGTCTGCGTCATGACAAGTTTGGTCTAGGTTAAGTCCTGTGCATTTGCAATTTTGCATATTCCTGCTACAACATTCCATTGATCATGTATCCCCTGCTATTGGTGATATGTTGGCATTTCGATGCGCGCGATACTTCACAAATGCTGCTGATACGGAGCACGGTAGCCGGTTTGCGCTAGTTTAGGCCTTGTCTAGGTCAAATCCCGCGTATTTGTGCTTTTGCATATTCAGACTTCAATATTCATATGAATGTTCATGAGCTGCTATTGGTCATC
>NW_025219978.1:1313056-1316949 GCF_014825855.1 Bombus pyrosoma | reverse complement strand
TAACGTTATGTAGCATTACGGTATAACATATAACGTTATGTAGCATTACGGTATAACGTATAACGTTATGTAGCATTACGGTATAACGTATAACGTTATGTAGCATTATGATATAACGAATAACGTTATATAGCATTACGTGATAACGTATAACGTTATATAGCATTTCGTTATAACGTATAACGTTATGTAGCATTACGGTATAACACATAACGTTATGTAGCACTATGATAAAACGTATAACGTTTTATAGCATTACGTTATAACGTATAACGTTATATAGAATTACGTTATAACCTATAACATTATATAGCATTACGTTATAACGTATAACGTTATATAGCATTACGTTATAACGTATAACGTTATATAGTATTACGTTATAACGTATAACGTTATATAGCATTACGTTATAACGTATAACGTTATGTAGCATTACAGTATAACGTATAACGTTACGTAGCACTATGATATAACGTATAACGTTGTATAGCATTACGTTATAACGTATAACGTTATATAGCATTACGTTATAACGTACAACGTTATATGGCATTACGGTATATCGTATAACGTTATGTATTATTGCGTTGTATCGTATAACGTTATACAGCTTTGCGTTATGATGTATAACGTTATATAGTGTTACGTTATAGCGTATCACGTTATGTAGTATTACCTTACAACGTATATCGTTATGTAGCATTACCATATGTCGTATAACGTTATATAGCATTACGTTATAACGTATAACGTTATATAGTATTACGTTATAACGTATAACGTTATGTCGCATTACGATATAACGTATAACGTTATGTAGTATTACGTCATAACGTATAACGTTATGTAGCGTTATGGTATAACGTATAACGTTATGTAGCATTACGGTATAACGTATAACGTTATGTAGCATTTCGATATAACGTATAACGTTATGTAGCACTATGATATAATGTATAACGTTTTATAGCATTATGTTATAACATATAACGTTATGTAGCATTACAGTATAACGTATAACGTCATGTAGCACTATGATATAACGTATAACGTTATATAGCATTACGTTATAACGTACAACGTTATATAGCATTACGTTATAACGTACAACGTCATATAGCATTACGTTATAACGTATAACGTTGTATAGCATTACGTTATGACTTACATCGTTATATAGTGTTACGTTATGTCGTATAACATTATGTAGTATTACGTTATATCGTAAGCGTTATGTAGCATTACGGTATAACGTATAACGTTATGTAGCATTACGATATAACGTATAACGTTATGTAGTATTACGTTATAACGTATAACGTTATATAGCATTGCGTTATAACGTATAACGTTATATAGAGTTACGATATAGCGTATAACGTTATGTATTATTGCGCTGTAACGTATAACGTTATGTATAATTGCGTTGTAACGCATATCGTTATATAGCATTACGTTATAACGTATAACGTTATGTAGCATTACGGTATAACGTATAACGTTATATAGCATTACGTTATAACGTATAACGTTATATAGCATTACGTTATAACGTATAACGTTATATAGCATTACGTTATAACGTATAACGTTATATAGCATTACGTTATAACGTATAACGTTATATAGTATTACGGTATAACGTATAACGTTATGTAGCACTATGATATAACGTATAACGGTATATAGCATTACGTTATAACGTATAACGTTTGGTAGCATTACGGTATAACACGTAACGTTATGTAGCATTACGGTATAACGTATAACGTTATGTAGCACTATGATATAACGTATAACGGTATATAGCATTACGTTATAACGTATAACGTTATATAGCATTACGTTATAACGTATAACGTTATATAGTATTACGTTATAACGTATAACGTTATATAGCATTACGTTATAACGTATAACGTTATGTAGCATTACAATATATCGTATAACGTTATGTAGTATTACGTTATAACGTATAACGTTATATAGCTTTGCGTTACGACGTATAACGTTATATAGCATTACGTTATAACGTATAACGTTATGTAGCATTACGGTATAACGTATATCGTTATGTAGCATTATGATATAACGTATAACGTTATGTAGCATTCCGGAATAACACATAACGTTATGTAGCACTATGAAATAACGTATAACGATTTGTAGCATTACGTTATATCGTATAACGTTATATAGCATTACGGTATAACGTACAACGTTATGTAGCATTATGTTAAAACTTATATCGTCATATGGCATTACGTTATAACGTATAACGTTGTGTAGCATTACGGTATAACGTATAACGTTATATGGCATTACTTCATAACGTACAAGGTTATATAGCATTACGTTATAACGTATAACGTTATGTAGCATTACGGTATAACATATAACGTTATGTAGCACTGTGATATAACGTATAACGTTTTATAGCATTACGTTATAACGTATAACGTTACATAGTATTACGTTATAACGTATAACGTTATATTGCTATGCGTTTTGACGTATGACGTTGTGTAGCAATACGGTATAACGCATAACGCTATATGGCATTACGTTATAACGTATAAGATTATATAGCATTACGTTATAACGTATAACGTTATTTAGCATTACGGTATAACATATAACGTTATGTAGCACTGTGATATAACGTATAACGTTTTATAGCATAACGTTATAACGTATAACGTTATATAGTATTACGTTATAACGTATAACGTTATGTAGCATTACGGTATAACGTATAACGTTATGTAGCATTATGTTATAACTTATATCGTCATATGGCATTACGTTATAACGTATAACGTTGTGTAGCATTACGGTATAACGTATAACGTTATATGGCATTACGTTAGAACGTACAAGGTTATATAGCATTACGTTATAACGTATAACGTTATGTAGCATTACCGTATAACATATAACGTTATGTAGCACTGTGATATAACGAATAACGTTTTATAGCATTACGTTATAACGTATAACGTTATATAGCATTACGGTATAACGTATAACGTTATGTAGCATTATGTTATAACTTATATCGTCATATGGCATTACGTTATAACGTATAACGTTGTGTAGCAATACGGTATAACGTATAACGCTATATGGCATTACGTTATATCGTACAAGATTATATAGCATTACGTTATAACGTATAACGTTATGTAGCATTACGGTATAACATATAACGTTATGTAGTATTAGGGTATAACGAATAACGTTATGTAGCATTACGACATAACGTATAACGTTATGTAGTATTACGTCATAACGTATAACGTTATGTAGCGTTATGGTATAACGTATAACGTTATGTAGCATTACAATATAAAGCACAACGTTATGTAATATTATATTATAACGTATAACGTCATACAGCATTATGTTATAACTTATATCGCTATATGGCATTACGTTATAACGTATAACGTTATGTAGCATTACGGTATAACATATAACGTTATACAGCATTACGTTATAACGTATAACGTCATATAGCATACGTTATAACGTATAACGTTATGTAGCATTACGGTATAACGTATAACGATATGTAGCATTATGTTATAACTTATATCGTTATATGGCATTACGTTATAACGTATAACGTTATGTAGCATTGCGGTATAACATATAACGTTATATAGCATTACGTTATAACGTATAACGTTATATAGCATTACGTTATAACGTATAACGTTATGTAGCATTACGGTATAACGTATAACGTTATATAGTATAACGTTGTAACGTATAACGTTATATAGCATTACGTTATAACGTATAACGTTATGTAGCATTACGGTATAACATATAACGTTATGTAGCATTACGGTATAACGTATAACGTTATGTAGCATTATGGTATA
>NW_025219978.1:1310612-1312556 GCF_014825855.1 Bombus pyrosoma | reverse complement strand
TAACGACATAACGTATAACGTTATGTAGCATTAGGTTATTACGTATTACGTTTTGTACAATTATGTTATAACGTGTAACGTTATGTAGTATTACGACATAACGTATAACGTTATGTAGCATTATGTTATAACGTATAACGTTATGTACTATTGTGTTATAACGTATAACGTTATGTACTATTATGTTATAACGTATAACGTTATGTACTATTGCATTATAACATATAACGTTACGTAGCATAACGACAAAACGTATAACGTTATATAGTATAACGATATAATGTATGGCGTTATGTAGAATAACGATAAAACGTAGAACGTTATATAGTATAACGATATAACGTATAACGTTATGTAGCATTAGGTTATTACGTATAACGTTATGTAGTATTACGATGTAACGTATAACGTTATGTACTATTATGTTATAACGTATAACGTTATGTACTATTACGTTATAGCGTATAACGTTATGTAGTATAACAATAAAACGTATAACGCTATGTAGTATAACGATATAACGTATAACGCTATGTAGTATTACGATATAACGTATAACGTTATGTGGCATTAGGTTATAACGTATAACGTTATGTACTATTATGTTATAACGTATAACGTTATGTACTATTACGTTATAGCGTATAACGTTATGTAGTATAACGATAAAACGTATGACGCTATGTAGTATAACGATATAACGTATAACGTTATGCAGTATTACGATATAATGTATAACGTTATGTAGCATTATGTTATAACGTATAACGTTATGTACTATTGTGTTATAACGTATAACGTTATGTACTATTATGTTATAACGTATAACGTTATGTAGTATTACGATAAAACGTATAACGTTATATAGTATAACGATATAACGTACAACGTTATGTAGCACTACGATATAACGTATAACGTTATGTACTATTACGTTATAGCGTATAACGTTATGTAGTATAACGATAAGACGTATAACGCTATATAGTATAACGATATAACGCATAGCGTTATGTAGAATAACGATAAAACGTAGAACGTTATATAGTATAACGATATAACGTATAACGGTATGTAGCATTAGGTTGTTACGTATAACGTTATGTACTATTATGTTATAACGTATAACGTTATGTAGTATTACGATATAACGTATAACGTTATGCGGCATTAGGTTATAACGTACAACTTTATGTACTATCGTGTTATAACGTATAACGTTATGTAGTATTACGATATAGCGTATAACGTTATGTAGCATTAGGTTATTACGTATAACGTTATGTACTATTGTGTTATAACGTATAACGTTATGTACTATTGCGTTATAACGTATAACGTTACGTAGTATAACGATAAAACGTATAACGTTATATAGTATAACGATATAACGTATAACGTTATGTAGCACTAGGTTATAACGAATAACGTTATGTACTATTGTGTTATAACGTATAGCGTTATGTAGTACTACGATCAACGTATAACGTTATGTAGCAATAGGTTATAACGCATGTCGTTATGTAGTATTATGTTATAACTTATAACGTTACGTAGTATAACGATAAAACGTATAACGTTATATAGTATAACGATATAACGCATAGCGTTATGTAGAATAACGATAAACCGTAGAACGTTATATAGTATAACGATATAACGTATAACGTTATGTAGCATTAGGTTATTACGTATAACGTTATGTACTATTGCATTATAACATATAACGTTATGTACTATTGCGTTATAACGTATAACGTTATGTAGCATTAGGTTATTACGTATAACGTTATGTACTATTATGTTATAACGTATAACGTTATGTAGTATTACGATATAACGTGTAATGTTATGTAGCATTAGGTTACAACGTATAACGTTATGTACTATTTTGTTATAACGTATAACGTTATGTAGCATTACGATAAAACGTATAACGTTATA
>NW_025219978.1:1308170-1310112 GCF_014825855.1 Bombus pyrosoma | reverse complement strand
AAAATGTATAACATTATGTATTATTACGTTATAACGTATATCGTTATATAGTAGTACGTTGTGATGTACGACGTTCAGTAGTATTTCGTTATAACGTATAACATTATGTATTATTACGTTATAACGTATATCGTTTTATGGTAATTCGTTATAACGTATATCCTTATGTAATATTACGTTATAACGTATATCGTTATATGGTAGTACGTTATAACGTATAACGTTCAGTAGTACTTCGTTACAACGTATAACTTTATATACTATTATGTTATAACGTATATAGTTATGTAGTAATACGTTACAACCCATAACGTTATATAGTATTACGTTATAACGTATATCGTTATATAGTAATACGTTACAACGTATAATGCTATATAGCATTACGTTATAACGTATATCGTTATATAGTAATACGTTATAACGAGCAACGTTATGTAGTATTACTTTACATCGTATAACGTTATGTAGTATTACGCTGTAACGTACAACGTTATGTAGTATTTCTTTATAACGTATATCGTTGTATAGTAGTACGTTATAACGAACAACATTCAGTTGTATTACGTTATAACGTATGACGTTCAGTAGTAGTTCCTTACAACGTACATCGTTATATAGTAGTACGTTATGATGTATAACGTTCAGTAGTATTTCGTTATAACGTATAACATTATTTATTATTGCGTTATAACGTATATCGTTTTATGGTAATACGTTATAACGTATAACCTTATGTAATATTACGTTATAACGTATATCGTTATATGGTAATACGTTAAATCGTATGTCGTTATATGGTAATACGTTAAAACGTATGTCGTTATATGGTAATACGTTAAAACGTATGTCGTTATATGGTAATACGTTACAACGTATATCGTTATATAGTATTACGTTATAACGTATATCGTTATACAGTAGTACGTTGTGATGTACGACGTTCAGTGGTATTTCGTTATAACGTGTAACATTATGTATTATTACGTTATAACGTATATCGTTTTATGGTAATACGTTATAACGTATAACCTTATGTAATATAGCGTTACAACGTATATCGTTATATGGTAGTACGTTATAACGTATAACGTTCAGTAGTACTAAGTTACAACGTATAACTTTATATACTATTATGTTATAACGTATATAGTTATATAGTAATACGTTACATCCCATAACGTTATATAGTAGTACGCTATAACGTATATCGTTATATAGTAATACGTTACAACGTATAACGTTATAGAGCGTAACGTTATAACGTATATCGTTATATAGAAATACGTTATAACGAATAACGTTATGTAGTATTACGTTATAACGTATAACGTTCAGTAGTAGTTCGTTCCAACGTACATCGTTATATAGTAGTACGTTATGATGTATAACGTTCAGTAGTATTTCGTTATAACGTATAACATTATTTATTATTACGTTATAACGTATATCGTTTTATGGTAATACGTTATAGCGTATAACCTTATGTAATATTACGTTATAACGTATATCGTTATATGGTAATACGTTAAAACGTATGTCGTTATATGGTAATACGTTAAAACGTATGTCGTTATATGGTAATACGTTAAAACGTATGTCGTTATATAGTAATACGTTACAACGTATATCGTTATATAGTATTACGTTATAACGTATATCGTTATATAGTAGTACGTTGTGATGTACGACGTTCAGTAGTATTTCGTTATAACGTATAACATTATGTATTATTACGTTATGACGTATATCGTTTTATGGTAATACGTTATAACGTATAACCTTATGTAATATAGCGTTACAACGTATATCGTTATATGGTAGTACGTTATAACGTATAACGTTCAGTAGTACTTCGTTACAACGTATAACTTTATATACTATTATGTTATAACGTATATAGTTATATAGTAATACGTTACATCCCATAACGTTATATAGT
>NW_025219978.1:1305739-1307670 GCF_014825855.1 Bombus pyrosoma | reverse complement strand
TACGATATAATGTATAACGTTATATAGCTTTACGTTATAACGTATAACGTTATATAGTATTACGTTATAACGTATAACGTTATGTAGTATCACGATATAACGTATAACCTTATATAGTATTACGTTATAACGGATAACGTTATGTAATATAACGTTATAACGCGTAACGTTATGTAGTATTACGTTATATCGTATAACGTTATATAGTATTACGTTGTAACGTATAACGTTCTATAGTATTACGTTATAGCGTATGACGTTATGTAGCATTACGTCATAACGTATAACCTTATATAGTATTACGTTATAACGTATATCGTTATATAGTATTACTCCATAATGTTTAACGCTATGTAGCATTATGATTTAACGTATAACGTTATTTAGCCTTATGATATAACGTATAACGTTATGTAGCATGACGATATGACGTATGGCGTTATATAGCATTACGTTATAACGTATAACGTTATATAGTATTACGTTATAACGTATAACGATATGTAGCAACACGATATAACGTATAACGTTATATAGAATTACCTTATAACGTATAACGTTATATAGTATTACGTTATAACGTATAACGTTCTATGGTATTACGTTATAGCGTATAACGTTAAAGCATTACGTCATAACGTATAACCTTATATAGTATTACGTCAAAACGTATATCGTTATATAGTATTACTTCATAATGTTTAACGTTATTAACATTATGATTTAACGTGTAACGTTATGTTGTATTACGGTATAACGTATAAAGTTATGTTGCAATACGATATAACGTATAACGTTATATAGCATTACGTTATAACGAATAACGTTATATAGTATTACGTTATAACGTATAACGTTCTATAGTATTACGTTATAGCGTATAACGTTATGTAGCATTACGTCATAACGTATAACCTTATATAGTATTACGTTATAATGTATAACGTTATGTATTATTGAGTTGTACCGTATAACGTTTTATAGCATTACGTTATAACGTATAACGTTATATAGTATTACATTATAACGTATAACGTTATATAGTATTACGTTATAACGTATAACGTTCTATAGTATTACGTTATAGCGTATAACGTTATGTAGCATTACGTCATAACGTATAACCTTATATAGTATTACGTTATAACGTATATCGTTATATAGTATTACTTCATAATTTTTAACGTTATGTAACATTATGATTTAACGTATAACGTTATTTAGCCTTACGATATAACGTATAACGTTATGTAGCATTACGTCGTAACGTATAACGTTATATAGTATTACTTCATAACGTATATCGTTATGTAGCATTATGATATAACGTATAACGTTATATAGCCTTACGATATAATGTATAACGTTATGTAATATTACGTAATAACGTGTAACGTTATGTAGTATTACGGTATAACGTATGACGCCACGTAGCATTACGAAATAACGTATAACGTTTTATAGCATTACGTTACAACGTATAACGTTATATAGTATTACTTCATAACGTATAACGTTATGTAGCATTATGATATAACGTATAACGTTATATAGACTTACGATATAACGTATAACGTTATGTAGTATTACGTAATAACGTGTAACGTTATGTAGTATTACGTTATAAGGTATAACGATATGTATTATTGAGTTGTAACGTGTAACGTTATATAGCATTGCGTTATGACGTATAACGTTATGTAGCATTACTATATAACGTATCACGTTATAAAGTGTTACGTTATAGCGTATAACGTTATGTGGTATTACGTTCTATCGTATCACGTTATGTAGTATTACGTTATAACGTATAACGTTATGTAATATTACGTTATAACGTGTAAAGTTTTGTAGTATTACGGTATAACGTATAACGTTATGTAGCATTGCGATATAACATATCATGTTATATAGCCTTACGTTATAACGTA
>NW_025219978.1:1303323-1305239 GCF_014825855.1 Bombus pyrosoma | reverse complement strand
AACGTTATACGTCATAACGCAAAGCTATACAACGTTATGCGTCAAAACGCATAGCTATATAACGTTATACGTTATAACGTAATACTATATAACGTTATACGTTATAACGTAATGATATATAACGATATGCGTTACAACGCAATTATACATAACGTTATACGTTACAGCGCAATAATACATAACGTTATACGCTATAACGTAATACCACATAACGTTATACGTCATAACGCAAAGCTATATAACGTTATACGTCAAAACGCAAAGCTATATAACGTTATACGTTATAACGTAATACTACATAACGTTATACGTTATATTGTAATGCTACATTACGTTAGATGTTATACCGTAATGCTACATAACGTTACGTGTCATACCGTAATGCTACATAACGTTATACGTTATAACGTAATGCTATATAACGTTATACGTTATAACGTAATACTATATAACGTTATACGTTATCCCGTAATGCTATATAACGTTATACGTTATAACGTAATGCTATATAACGTTATACGTTATAACGTAATACTATATAACGTTATACGTTATAACGTAATGCTATAAAACGTTATACGTTATATCATAGTGCTACATAACGTTATGTGTTATACCGTAATGCTACATAACGCTACTTGTTATACTCTAATGCTACATATCGTTATACGTTAAAACGTAATGCTATATAACATTATACGTTATATCATAATGCTACATAACGTTATACGTTATACCGTAATGCTACATAACGTTATACGTTATACCGTAATGCTACATAACGTTATACGTTATAACGTAATGCTATATAACGATATGCGTTACAACGCAATTATACATAACGTTATACGTTACAGCGCAATAATACATAACGTTATACGCTATAACGTAATACCACATAACGTTATACGTCATAACGCAAAGCTATATAACGTTATACGTCATAACGCAAAGCTATATAACGTTATACGTTATAACGTAATACTACATAACGTTATACGTTATATTGTAATGCTACATATCGTTATATGTTATACCGTAATGCTACATAACGTTACGTGTTATACCGTAATGCTACATAACGTTATACGTTATAACGTAATGCTATATAACGTTATACGTTTTATCATAATGCTACATAACGTTATACGTTATATCATAGTGCTACATAACGTTATGTGTTATACCGTAATGCTACATAACGCTACTTGTTATACTCTAATGCTACATATCGTTATACGTTAAAACGTAATGCTATATAACATTATACGTTATATCATAATGCTATATAAGGTTATACGTTATACCGTAATGCTACATAACGTTATACGTTATAACATAATGCTATATAACTTTATACGTTATAACGTAATGCCATATAACGTTATACGTTATAACGTAATACTATATAACGTTATACGTTATAACGCAATGCTATATAACGTTATACGTTATATCATAATGCTACATAACGTTATACGTTATAACGTAATACTATATAACGTTATACGTTATAACGAAATGCTATATAACGTTATACGTAATAACGCAAAGCTATATAACGTTATACGTTATAACGTAATGCTATATAACGTTATACGTCATAACGCAATGCTATATAACGTTATACGTTATATCATAATGCTACATATCGTTATACGTTATATCATAGTGCTACATAACGTTATACGTTATACCGTAATGCTACATATCGTTATACGTTATATCATAATGCTACATAACGTTATACGTTATACCGTAATGCTACATAACGTTATACGTTATATCATAATGCTACATAACGTTATACGTTATACCGTATTGCTACATAACGTTATACGTTATAACGTAATGCCATATAACGTTATACGTTATAACTTAATGCTATATAACGTTATACGTTATAACGTAATGCT
>NW_025219978.1:1300909-1302823 GCF_014825855.1 Bombus pyrosoma | reverse complement strand
AACGTTATAACGTGAAATGTTATGTAGAATTACGTTATAACGTATAACATTATGTATTATTACGTTATAACGTATATCGTTATATAGTAATGCGTTATAACGAATAACGTTATGTAGAATTACGTTATAACGTATAACATTATGTATTATTACGTTATAACGTATGTCGTTATATAGTAATACGTTACAACCCATAACGATATATAGTATTACGTTATAACGTATATCGTTATATAGTAATACGTTACAACGTATAACGTTATGTATTATTACGTTATAACGTACATCGCTATATGGTAATACGTTATAACGTATAACAATATGTATTATTACGTTATAACGTATATCGTTATATAGTAATGCGTTGTAACGAATAACGTTATGTAGTATTACGTTACATCGTATAACGTTATGTTTTCACGTTATAACGTACAACGTTATGTAGTATTCCTTTATAACGTATATCGTTATATAGTAGTACGTTATAACGAACTACGTTCAGTAGTATTACGTTATAACGTATAACGTTCAGTAGTAGTTCGTTACAACGTACACCGTTATATAGTAGTACGTTATGATGTATAACGTTCAGTAGTATTTCGTTATAACGTATAACATTATTTATTATTACGTTATAACGCATATCGTTTTATGGTAATACGTTATAACGTATAACCTTATGTAATATTACGTTATAACGTATATCGTTATATGGTAATACGTTAAAACGTATGTCGTTATATGGTAATACGTTAAAACGTATGTCGTTATATGGTAATACGTTAAAACGTATGTCGTTATATGGTAATACGTTACAACGTATATCGTTATGTAGTGTTACGTTATAACGTGTATCGTTATATAGTAGTACGTTATGATGTACGACGTTCAGTAGTACTTCGTTACAACGTATAACTTTATATACTATTATGTTATAACGTATATCGTTATATAGTAATGCGTTATAACGAATAACGTTATGTAGTATTACGATACATCGTATAGCGTTATGAATTATTACGTTATAACGTACAACGTTATGTAGTATTGCTTTATAACGTATATCGTTATATAGTAGTACGTTATAACGAACAACGTTCAGTAGTAATACGTTATAACGTATAACGTTCAGTAGTAGTTCGTTGCAACGTACATCGTTATATAGTAGTACGTTATGATGTATAACGTTCAGTAGTATTTCGTTATAACGTATAACATTATTCATTATTACGTTATAACGTATATCGTTTTATGGTAATACGTTATAACGTATAACATTATGTAATATTACGTTATAACGTATATCGTTATATGGTAATACGTTAAAACGTCTGTCGTTATATGGTAATACGTTAAAACGTATGTCGTTATATGGTAGTACGTTATGATGTACGACGTTCAGTTGTATTTCGTTATAACGTATAACATTATGTATTATTACGTTATAACGTATATCGTCTTATGGTAATACGTTATAACGAATAACGTTATATAGCATTTCGTTATAACGTATATCGTTATATAGTAATACGTTATAACGAACAACGTTATGTAGTATTACGTTACATCGTACAACGTTATGTAGTATTTCATTAAAATGTATAACATTATGTATTATTACGTTATAACGTATATCGTTATATAGTAGTACGTTATAACGAACTACGTTCAGTAGTATTACGTTATAACGTATAACGTTATGTATTATTACGTTGTAACGTACATCGCTATATGGTAATACGTTATAACGTATATCGTTATATGTAAGAAACGTTATAACGTGAAATGTTATGTAGAATTACGTTATAACGTATAACATTATGTATTATTACGTTATAACGTATATCGTTATATAGTAATGCGTTATAACGAATAACGTTATGTAGAATTACGTTATAACGTATAACATTATGT
>NW_025219978.1:1298503-1300409 GCF_014825855.1 Bombus pyrosoma | reverse complement strand
AACGTATAACGTTATGTAGAATTACGTTATAACGAATAACGTTATATAGTAATACGATATAACGTATGACGTTATGTTTTACTACGACATAACGTATTACGATATGTAGTACTACGTTATAACGTATTACGTTATATTGCATTACGATATAACGTATAACGATTTGTTGTCTTATGATATAACGTATAACGTTATGTAGCATTACGATATAACGTATAACGTTATGTAGTATTACGTTATAACGTACAACGTTATATGGTATTACGATATAGCGTATAGCTATATGTAGTAATACGTTACAACGTATAACGTTATGTAGTATTACGATATAACGTATAACGTTATGTAGCATTACGATATAACGTATAACGTTATGTAGTATTACTTTGTAACGAATAACGTTATATAGTAATACGATATAACGTATAACGTTATATTTTGCTACGACATAACGTATTACGATATGTAGTACAACGTTATAACGTATTACGTTATATTGTATTACGATATAACGTATAACGATTTGTTGTCTTGTGATATAACGTATAACGTTATGTAGCTTTACGATATAACGTATAACGTTGTGTAGTATTACGTTATAACGTATAACGTTATATAGTATTACGATATAGCGTATAACGATATGTAGTAATACGTTACAACGTATAACGTTATGTAGGATTACGATATAACGTATAACATTATAAGGTAATATGATATAACGTATAACGATATGTAGTATTACGATATAACGTATAACGTTATGTAGCATTGCGATATAACGTATAACGTTATGTAGTATTACTTTGTAATGTATAACATTATATGGTATTACGATATAACGTACAACGGTATGTAGTATTACGATATAACGTATAACGTTATATGTTATTACTATATAACGTATAACGATACGTAGTATTACGATACAACGTATAACATTATGTAGCATTACGATATAACGTATAATGTTATATTTTACTACGACATAACGTATAAAGATATGTAGTGTTACGTTATAACGTTTAACGTTATATAGTATTACGATATAACGTATAACGTTGTATGGTACTACGATATAACGTATAACGATATGTAGTGTTACATTATAACGTATAACGGTATGTAGCATTACGATATAACGTATAACGATACGTAGTATTACGATATAACGTATAACATTATGTAGCATTACGATATAACGTATAACGTTGTATAGTATTACATCGTAACGTATAACATTATATGGTATCACGATACAACGTACAACGATATGTAGTATTACGATATAACGTATAACGTTATATGGTATTACGATATAACGTATAACGATACGTAGTAATACGATATAACGTATAACATTATGTAGCATTACGATATAACGTATTACGTTATATTTTACTACGACATCACGTATAACCATATGTAGTACTACGTTATAACGTATAACGATATATGGTATTACGACATAACGTTTAACGTTATGTAGCATTACGATATAACGTATAATGATATGTAGTATTATGTTACAACGTATAATGTTATGTAGGATTACGATATAACGTATAACCCTATAAGGTAATATGATATAACGTATAACGATATGTAGTATTACGATATAACGCATAACGTTATGTAGCATTACGATATAACGTATAACGTTACATAGTATTACGATATAACGTATAACATTATGTAGCATTACGATATAACGAATAACGTTATATAGTAATACGATATAACGTATAACGTTATATTTTACTACGACATAACGTATTACGATATGTAGTACTACGTTATAACGTATAACGTTAAATGGTATTACGATATAGCGTATAACGATATGTAGTAATACGTTACAACGTATAACGTTATGTAGGATTACGATATAACGTATAACCTAATA
>NW_025219978.1:1296107-1298003 GCF_014825855.1 Bombus pyrosoma | reverse complement strand
TCATATTGCGATATAACGTATAAGGTCATGTAGTATTACGTTATAGCGTATAACGTTATGTAGCATTACGTTATAACGTATAACGTTATATGGTATTAGGATGTAACGTATAACGTTATGTAGCATTACGTTATAACATATAGCGATATGTAGTATTACGATATAACGTATAACGTTATGTAGCTTTACGTTATAACGTTTAACGCTACGTAGATGTATGTTATAACGTATAACGTTATGTAGCATTACGTGATAACATATAGCGATATGCAGTATTACGATATAACGTATAACGTTATGTATCATTATGTTATAACGTATAACACTACGTAGATATATGTTATAACGTATAACGTTATGTAGCATTACGTTATAACGTATAACGTTACCTAGTATTACGTTATAACGTATAGCGTTATGTAGTATTACGTTATAACGTATAACGTTATGTCATATTACGATATAACGTATAACGTCATGTAGTATTACGTTATAGCGTATAACGTTATGTAGCATTACGTTATAACGTATAACGTTATGTACTATTACGTTATAACGAATAACGTTTTGCAATATTGCGATATAACGTATAAGGTCATGTAGTATTACGTTATAGCGTATAACGTTATGTAGCATTACGTTATAACGTATAACGTTATGTAGCATTACGTTATAACGTATAACGTTATATGGTATTAGGATGTAACGTATAACGTTATGTAGCATTACGTTATAACATATAGCGATATGCAGTATTACGATATAATGTATAACGTTATGTAGCAATACGTTATAACGTATTACGCTATGTAGATAT
Organism: Bombus pyrosoma; assembly: GCF_014825855.1. Taxonomy (NCBI): domain Eukaryota; kingdom Metazoa; phylum Arthropoda; class Insecta; order Hymenoptera; family Apidae; genus Bombus; species Bombus pyrosoma. Next base: position 1,297,186 of record NW_025219978.1, on the reverse strand, counting down.
ATGTTATAACGTATAACGTTATGTAGCATTACGTTATAACGTATAACGTTACGTAGCATTACGTTATAAAGTATAACGTTATATAGTATTACGTTACAAAGTATAACGTTATGTACTATTACGTTATAACGTATAACGTCATGTAGTATTACGTTATAGCGTATAACGTTATGTACTATTACGTTATAACGTATAACGTTTTGTCATATTGCGATATAACGTTTAAGGTCATGTAGTAATACGTTATAGCGTATAACGTTATGTAGCATTACGTTATAACGTATAACGTTATGTAGACATATGTTATAACGTATAACGTTATATAAAAATACGTTATAACGTATAACGTTATATGGTATTAGGATGTAACGTATAACGTTATGTAGCATTACGTTATAACATATAGCGATATGTAGTATTACGATATAACGTATAACGTTATGTAGCTTTACGTTATAACGTATAACGCTACGTAGATATATGTTATACCGTATAACGTTATGTAGCATTACGTTATAACGTATAACGTTACGTAGTATTACGTTATAGCGTATAAGGTTATGTAGTATTACGTTATATCGTATAACGTCATGTCATATTACAATATAACGTATAACGATATGTAGCACTACGTTATAACGTATAACGCTATGTAGATATATGTTATATCGTATAACGTTATATAGTGTTAAGATACAACGTATAACGTTATGTAGTGTTACGTTATAACATATAGCGATATTCAGTATTACGATATAACGTATAACGTTATGTAGCATTACGTTATAACGTATAACGCTACGTAGATATATGTTATAACGTATAACTCTATGTCATATTACGATATAACGTATAACGTCATGTAGTATTACGTTATAGCGTATAACGTTATGTAGTATTACGTTATAACGTATAACGTTATGTACTATTACGTTATAACGTATAACGTTTTGCAATATTGCGATATAACGTATAAGGTCATGTAGTATTACGTTATAGCGTATAACGTTATGTAGCATTACGTTATAACGTATAACGTTATGTAGCATTACGTTATAACGTATAACGTTATATAGTAT